>NC_092461.1:43230324-43533600 GCF_047495875.1 Pithys albifrons albifrons | reverse complement strand
CCTAGAAAAGATCAACCTCATGATCTACTGGGGCAGGATTATTTTAACATGCATGCCTTAAATCAGGAAGATGTCTTTTTGCATTAAAGACTGCATTACAGAGGGTGAAGGTGCTACTTGTTTCCCCAACAGCAAACACCTGCAGACTCCAGGCTCTCAGTACCTGCAATGTTACTAATGGTTAAATTAATAGTGGCAGGGCTTGAAATTGAGTCCACTTGATCTTAGGGTCTCACAGATTAAAGTATTAGTCCACTGAACCATGTTACTAGATTTCACTTTAATCTATTAGATACTTCCTTGTCTTTGTTAATAAGCGCGGTAGGAAAAAAACAAAATAGTAGAAATCTTGGAAAAGCGACAAGCAAAGATGCAGAAATTTCAACAGACAGCCTAGTCAAAGGAAAAAAAAACCTACCAAACTGATTGTCTGCAAATTAAGCTATGCTGGGCTATGCTAGGCCAGATCCTCAGCTTGTGTAAATTAACAGGCCTCCAAGGCCATGCAATTTTCATTTGGAAGGATATGAAAAAATATTTTTTATTATTTTGATGCTTTTCATGCTACAATGAAAACTCTGGGAGAACTGTAAGGGAAACATTCAACTTCTAGCTGGATAAAGTAATGCACAGGCTAATTAAACAACAGACTCACACAAGTGTTTGAAGGCAGAACACAACAAAATTTATCACCCTTTTGGTTCTTCTGTTCCTACCATTAGTCTTTAGGGACCAGTGTACCTGGTGCCTGAAGAAGAAATACTGTTTGTTAAACAACAGTTTAGGTATTAAGCTTGTACACACTTCATGATTGTGTTTTGATCTGCATTCACCCCACCTAATTCTACAGATTCACTGATATGGCCTTTTTGGTCATGGGGGAATGAGGGCCAGTTTCAGCTGAATTCAGACATCAGACAAGCAAACATCCTCCTTAAAGCACCACCCACTGCCCTTCTTCCACTCACTGCAAGAGAAACTTGGACCAGCTACACTGGTTAGATGCCATTACCAAAGAGGGCAGTTGAGACCTATGTCTGTTGCTCTATCAGGTGCCAGAAGTGAAGAAAACATTATGCAAAAAGACAAAAAAAAAGGTATCTGCTTATATGTAAAAGTATGGCTTGAATTTTCTAGTTTACCAATTCCAAAACCAGAAGTTTGAGAGAATATATAAACAAAGGCAGAGACCATTGGGGTTGAACAGCTTACAAAGTTGAAGAGAAACATAAAAGAAATCAGAGATACCATTAGAAGCACATACAACAAAAGAAATTCACGCTAGAAATATCCAGAAGCTTATTTCCCTCATGATTCACAGAGCATATTGCAAAACTGCAGTGAGTTGGCATAAATTTGTCAACTTAAGCTGTGGTAGGAAATGTTTGATAGTAGGAGATCACCCTTAAGAGGGTAGAAGCAAAATGAATTAATACAGAAGGCAGGTGATGAGAGGCAGGAGAAAGAGCTGCTGTCAATAATCAATCTGGTTTCTTAATATTCTTTCAAAATTATCTTTCTTTCTTGCTCTCTCTCTCACTTACTAAACTAAACCATCACGTCCTCTCCAAGTCCCTCCTTGAATTGCATCCTGAGCACCATTCTGTGTTTGTCTGAGCTTTGCTCCAGCACAAGCAGCCCCAGGGAGGAACACCCCCATCACTCAGCCTGGGGCTGCAGGGAACAGATACACTGAAGTAACTCCCCATTTCTTTCCCATTGTACAAAAAATTAAATCTTAAATTGCAAAGGAATTAAACAATGCCTTGTTACACATGACATCACTGTATGTAATTACCTCCAACACTCTTGCACATTTGCTCAGGACTTAAAACGGAAAATTAACTTCACTTCTGATAACGGGATCTTTAAGGTTTACTTGTATACTTTTTTTTTAAAGGACCACATTTCAGCATCATTTCTTAAGATATTCTTAACACAATTTAGCAAAAGCTCTGTAATCCAATACTTACGAAATGAGCTGTCAGGCATAAAGTATGCCAGAATCTCTTAAGTCCACACACAGCAGGATGCAAACCTAGTAGCAACTGTACTGAATTACAACCAATAGGAGAAGTCACAGGTCACCGAAGCCACACAGAGTCCTGCTACAGCCAACAATGAAACTTAATGTACTTTCCATGTCCAGAACCATCCACTATAGAGCTTCTGTAAAACAGATTAATGATAATAGCAGCAGAAACTAGGAAAAAAATGCAAGAAATGGAAGCCCAGCCAATATTCCATTTGTAATTTGTCACACTATCACACAATAAGACTTCAGCATGAATTAGTTGCCAATTTACAATTCAAATAAGCTTCCTTCAATTTTTAAAAGAATGGACTGTACACATCAGTCAGTATGACACAAAAATGCCCTGTCAGATTAATTTTAAATGCACCTTTTATTTGTTACTGTTATCTAATCACTATAATTATTTCTGATTTTTAAAAGAGGCGTAAATTATTAAATAAAATGCAACTCCTGATCCCTAACTTAAAAGGGACCTGTTTCTGTAAATATAACAGTACTCCCTAATTTTCCCTAATTTACGATATTTTGACTTCACACTAGCTGGTTAAAGGGTAATTTTTTTATTTTTTTCCCCACATAATGAAGTCCATGATATAGCTAACAAAAGGAGCATTTTTGGTTAGAGCTTTATGTAGGGTCTATTAAGGCAATAACAGATTTTTTTCATTTACTTCAAACACCTATTGATCAGGCAAGCATTAAGAAAAAAAAAGAAAAGGTTTCTTTTCGTAAAACATTGTTTACCTACACCAGATGAAATTCCTCCTGGCTGTGAAATTCAGCAGATGGACTATCAGGGGGATGCATTTGGCCTACTGCAGACTAGACACTGTTTCTGTCGGAAGGTGCAGTGCTTTGATGATGCAGAAAATAAAGCCCATGCTGTTTCTATGTTCTATTAAAAGGAAAGCCATTAAGATGGTAGTTAAGTGGTCAAGGTCTAACATTAGGATTGCCACAAATGCCAGTGGCAAAAAATAGTATTTAAACTGTTGCTTCATAAAACAAAAGTTACTCTGAGTTTCTGAAAAAGAAAAAAGCAAAAGGCCATAGAGCCAAGAAATCCTTTCAGTGCCTAAACACATAACTAGTTTTAACCACAAGTCGGTGGCTCTAGGTGCTTGCTTACAGCTAAGCATGTCTCCCTTCACCAGCTCAAGGTTTATCTTTGTAGGATTCTGTTACTGGAAAGACATTACATTCTGAGTTGTGCTGCAATCGGGGCTGGTGAGATCTGAAGCTGCAAAGGACAACCTGTGTAGCACTGTAAAAATTCAAATTAGTTGTTTCATCATGAGAAGCTCCAGCCATACTTTCTATAGATGAATTCAGCTTTAAAAGTTTCCCTTCTCTCTTTGCCATATAAAGAAAGCTCTGACTGTCCTTTTGCTTCTATACCCCACAGCCTGCTGTTCCCCAGCTACCATCAACTGGGTGTTAGGGCTACGCTCTACCTGCATCACCTAAATGATCTGTCCTCTGAATAATCAAAGGATTGATGCTGGAAGTTCTCCAGGCAGAGACAAAAGAAAAGGAAGATTAAGGGGAGGTTTACTTTTTCCTCAGATCATTTCAAGGATCCAATTTGTAACAAAGCCTCAAAACTTACTGGTTTGCCACAATGGAGGACAGGCAGTGATGAGGAGTAAACGCTTGGGATGGGAGTGTCTTCAGGTGGCTTCAGTGTTATGGAAAACACCAAAAGATCAGGTGGATAGTTCCACCACAAGTTAAATAGTCAATACAACATGTAATTAGGTTCTCTCACAGCATCTGCTAGGAAAAGCAGAAGCAGTTCATCTCTTTTTTAGAGCAACCTCATGTGCAGAAGTACTTCCTATGAGGTTTAACCGCAGAAGTCAGACTATTTACCTGGGAAAGGGGTTCATTTCACTTATTTTTGTGTGATACCCTAAGTCATGCATGCTATTTAGGGAAAGATGTTATTTTTCAGTGTCTTTAGAGGAGGCTACTTAAAATGGGGCATAGCAAGGCAGTAAAAACCAGGAGGATCAGCTGGTAGTAAAATGAACAACATGAAGTAATTCATTAGCCTATTCAAACTCAGCATTGTTTTACTCCAAATCAAATTTCCCATGACTTTGATACTTCTTTTGAAATAAGTTTCTTTTTTTTAAACCTTCATTTGATCATTGATTTATATTTACATACAGCTTATAGTAGGAAAAACCTCTGAGTCTTCTATGTAACCCCTGAAGAGACTCAGAGGACATTTACACATGAGGAAAAAAGTTATATTGAATCAAAGTGTAGATTACATACACACTGAATATCCTATATATTTTCCAAGATAGGATTAGTAACTAGGAACCCTGAAGGATAACTGCCAGTTCTGATCCTGATTATATTTTGTATATGTTGGCAGGTCACATAACCTTTCTATCTCTGATTGTAAAATGAGGATATTACTTATCAGCCTCACAGCGATGTTGAGAGGATTACTTAGAGCTAGAAAAACGACATACAGTGCTTTACTAAGTAAAATCCATCAAAAACACATGCACAGTAAATGACACCATGTAATTTGATCTGGAATTTAATTCAGTTATAGTCTATGGTAGTCAAAGTCTTTTGGATAAACAAAAGTCAACTTACATTTCAAGCAAAATGGGAACTAAACCTAAAATGGATTTTTAGTTGAGCTTCAAAAAGAAGCAGTTATTTTAAAGGGTTGTTCCTATTATCTCTCTCTTTCTCTCTAATTTCTAGTTCTATCTTGTGGTCATAAAGAGCAGCTCTGATGCTGTAGGAAAGCTCATTCTTGCAGTTATTTCTGGCACACCCTGCAGGTTCAAGGTTTGGGTAGCTTAGCTAAGCATCTCAACTTTGGGATACTTCAGCAAACCAAGCCAAAGCCCATGGTCTTTGCCAATTCCTTACTGTAATCTGTTATGCTCTCCAGTGTAGGAGGTTTGTATACAAGAAAATTTTCTTCACATTATTTGAAAATGATAAAGGCAAAGTAAGTACAAGAAAATGAAAATTGCAACTCCCTGGGATGACATTCCAGTGGAGACTGAAAGAGGGTGGAGTTCTTAATCCTAAAATTAGGTTTGTAGTATCTCCAGTGCATACCATCTGAAAACATACAGTTTATCTGAAAAACTAATGTAGCAGATAAAGAGAAGTATTATTATTTCAAGGCTATGGAGCTTATCAGTATCCAATGAAATTAACGGGACAACTTATTTACTGGTCCAAATTCTGTTTTCTGCAATGCTTTTACTCAAAGGTTTGTTTGAGGCAGTGAGATAGTCAAGGAGAAATTGGCATTCAGGCTTGTAAACGACAGCAGCTTTGCTGCCTGATCGAAGAATCACTCTTTTCGTGAATCCAAGTCAGAACTAAGGTTGAGATTTGTGCTGCTTCTGTAACTAGGGCCAGTTCAAGCTATCTAATTTAATGTTGTCACTGCAGTGAAAACACATGCTTTATTTTTTTGCCCTTTTCTATTAGGTTTTAGCAACCACAATTTTAACTTTTTTAGCTGTTTGTTACAAACATAAGTCTTATAAACAAACTAGAAGTAGCTGTGTGGCACATTTCACTAACGTAGTCTATAGCTGAAATTTTTGATCCTTGGCAGATAAGGACTTCTTCAGCTTCAATGGAGCTAATGTCATCCATCACCACTGCATTCAGTAAAACAGCAGTGAGTTTTCCTTTTACATAGTTTTCTATCATAACTCATACATCAGTATGAAAATAGAAAACATTACTTTTTTTCAGTTACATACTCAGTTCCTCCAGCAACTTACCCAAAGTACGGTTCTCATACAAGTCAGTAGCACGTCACATATGAAGAGGTCATGAGTTAATTCACATAAGAGGACTAACCGTGCTATTTGCAGTTCCCACTTGGCCAACCTGAGGGATACGTTTCTCTGAGCTGTGTTTCCCAAATGACAGCATATTGAAAGGTAACCATGCCCAGTGAAAGGTGTAGTTATTAACTGAAAGACTAATTTGATTATCCACTGCAAAAACCAGACAAATGTAAAAAAATCTAAATCCACAGAAAAGGAGAAGAAAATTAATGTTTGCATATATTGTAAACACGTCTCCAAACTAAATCTATTTCAATGTGCAATATAAACATGACTTATATTAATAACCTATTTTCAAGTTATCTTTTGGTTAGTATGAGTTTTTATATTTAATGTATTTGATTGCTCACTTTGCTACTCCATTCTTCTTTCTCTCTGTTTGTAGATCACAGTTTGGCATCTTGGGATTTAGTCTGAATGTGTTATAAGTATTCAGTACCTCTCTGCTAATGTCTCTTAACATTTTACTCTCTTTTCTGACTCCACAGTCTTCACCTATTTGCTTATTCTTGATCCCCCATTTACCCCATCCCTCCTCACTACACTTCTTTTCTGTTTCCTTTCTTATCAACCGTATCTATTTACATGCTGGGGTTGAAATTTTCCTGAGGGCTGAATGAACTGTTTTCTATGTTGCTCTGATTATGAAGTACAACAGACAACAATACTAATAAAGCTAAGATAGGGTAATTCAAATCTGTTGAAGAAAAACTAACAACAACAGAACACAATGGAATAATCATTCCCTTAACTCAGTGATTTCCCTGCAGCAGAAAAAGGCTTTCTGGATTACATACAGAATAACCTTGGCACAGCTTCATATAAGTGCTGAGGCCTACTAAGGAAGTGTTTGATATAATGCCAGCAATGGGCAATAAAACTGAAGTAAATCAGATACTAAATGGGCAGGACACAGCTTTCTTTTAAGGCTGTTCAGCACCTAGAGCATGCTCATCATTACCAGACTCAGGGTTTTTTTAAGATTCCTAAACAAAAGTGTTAACCATACTTTTCCATTAAGATATAGTTTGCCTATTTCTGATCCAAAGTCACTGTTTAGAAACACAAAGTAACAGGTCCTTCTTTACCAATGATATAATACAATGCATTAATTATTGCTTACTCTTACACCTTATAATTAATTTTATGCAAAACCAAGACAATGCATCTTTTGTTTATAATCTTGGACTTCAGTGATGGTTTCAATTAGAGTCTTTTGTTTATCCACATGGACTTCTGAAATTTATTTCCTACAATTATAATATTGTGTAGTGTATTCATAGTAATCTGAACTCCGAGGGCCAGATTCAGCTCTCTTGCAGGTGAGCATAAATCTAATTTGTCCTGATTCTGACATGCATGCTCCCAGGGCAAAGAACAGAGTGGGCTTAACTCCATGAAGTTAAGCCCCTGAAAATATCAGATCATTTAGGCTAGATTTCTGTATAAAGTGAGGGATTACATTTCACATAGTGATCTCTGTAGTGAGTCCAGTAGCTTGCATTTTTCAGAATTCTTGCAGAAAGTCATTCAGCCTTCATCTCATGTATCAAAAAATGGACACCCACCTTCCCATTCCAACAGCACTTTTTCCAATCGCCACCAGTCATCGCTACTTTAAGTGTATCCCATACTTTTCATTTGAATGCATGCAATTTTGATTTTCAACAAAATTGGCATTTGTTTTTACTTTCCGAACAAGCAAAGGAGAGCACTGGCTATTTATATCCAGCATTTTTTTCCTGTGAAATTATTTAATGCCATGAATCGATTCAACTTTCAATTTCTTTGTTTTTAAGCAAAGTAGATAATGCTCTAAAATTTCTGTTCCTCTCTGTAAGACACTTGCTTCACTGAATAATTATGTGGCTCTTTCCTGCTTGTACCTTCATTTTTATTTATTTTTAAATTGATTTATTAGAAATGTTAGTAATTCTCTAGCTAACAAAACACGATACAATGTAGCAGAGCCAGGTCTGGATTAGGATTTCAAGCTATTTGTGATCAAACATATGAAGACATATTGTAGAGTCAGCTAACTGCATTTCAATTTATTTCCATTACAGTAATTTTGTTCTCTAAAAGGGCTGCAGAGAAAGCTGGATTATTTTTACACTGTTAAGTAAGACAAGTGGAAACCATTTTTAGAAAAAAGCTGAGGCCAGAGAGCACAAATAACAATGGATCTTTGTGTCTCAAAGGTGTTGCTGAATATTTTACTCCCCATGGACTGTTCATGGAGTTTAGCCCGTGGATCAAGCAGAGAGCATGGTCCTAAATGCTATCAGAGGAAGTCAGCAAGATAAATGCCATTTCCCTTTTGCATTGGTCATGCTGGGCATGGCCCATTATCTTTAAATGGACTGAGTAGTGACTATAGAGAAAAGAACAAGAACACTATCTCTGCCCAGGCTTGCTATAGTCTCCAGGGCAAAGACTGCGAGACACTGTTGATAAAAAAAGCAATTGCAAAAGCTAATGTCAGTCCTCTGTAGACAAGACAGAAAAGGCAAATATTTAAAAGTAGTCATTCATAAATTAGGATCATTTCCACCCCCAATTAACAAGAAAATTTTTTGGGCAAGTAAACTCTGTCCTAGTAACACATGTTCAGGACTTTTTTACAGACTTGATGCAAATTAAGGTCAGTGACTTTAATCCCTTTCATTGTGATTGCCTTGTGCCCTAGGAATGCAATAGAATAGAACAGGATAATGAATGAAAAACTCACTCAGCAGCAACTCAGATTCATTCAACCCCTCCTGAAAAATCTATCTACTTGCTTACACTCATCTACTCCAAACGCATCCCATATCATACTGCTTCTCTCTTATATTTCTCTCTTTTAGGTATTTGCTTCCATTCAGTGTAAGTGTAGTCTAGTTCATCAGCTGCTTTAAATCAATTTGATTCAATTAACCTTAACAGGGCTCCATCAGCCCCCACCTCCCAGCCCACCACTGCCCTCTTCTCTCTGCCACTGAGTTGTGTGCCGAAAATAAGCTCATAGGACTCCGTATCTTGCCATTGGTATTGAGATACTGCTCAGCTGCTTTCAGCTCTTCCTCCATAATATCTCCATTTTTTTCATTTGAATCCTTTTTCTTAATTTATATTGGTTAAAACTCATTCAGATACATCTTTTTGTTTGTAAGAGCAATGTCAGACACACCCCACCTTATCTACATAAAACATTTGTCCCAAAGAATACTGTCTCATTCATCATTCTGATCACCTCAGGTTTCCTTCTCTGCATGCTTCCCACCTACTCCTCCTCTAAAATATGAAACTGAAAATCTTTTTTGAGAAGAAAAATCCTTTTCCTTTCAAAGACCAAAATTGAACACATTTGCACTGATCACATATTTTCTTATGTTATAAAGTCTTAAATTAGCATGAAACCTTCTCTGAGAATGTACAGTGCCTTATTATGTATTGTATTGTAACAAGATTGTAAACTGAATTGCATCTTCTGGAAGCCACTTCAATTCCAACTGCTCTTACACCGCAACAGGTGAAGATGACAAATTGTATTTTGTTGTGACTGTGGGGATGAATCTATCTGTGTCACTGCAGAAAGGTTAATATCCCCAGCCTATGAGAGGTCAGATGGGAAGGCAAGAGGCTTGGACTTTCCTCTGTTCCACTGATGGGGAGTTACAATCTCTCTTTGGCTTCACTTCCTTACTGTCTCTACCCTTCACTCAACCTTTACAAACTGAGGAAAACTGGAAGTTTGCAAGGCTTGTTAGAAAATACCAATTCACCATAATTAAAATTTCCCAGGGAAATGTACAGATTTGAGGACTATGTTCATTGGGGTCAGTATGTAGTTTCCATGTGACAGAGCCAGAAGAGCTCCATACAGCAGGAGGTGTCCTCAGCCACAGCTGATGGATGTTTGAATCCTGGCTCTTGTCCCACCCTGTCACTTCCACAATCCAGGTGAGCGTCAAAGTAGTTTACTTATCCAGAGAGCTATTTTTCACAATATAAAAATAAAGGTAAATATTTAGGGTTTATTCCAAATCGGAGAAAAAAATAAGTGACTCCTGAAAGTATTTTTTCATGTAATTCTTCTGCTTTAAACAGCTATGACTTTCTGTGACTTTGCAAGCCCTCTGAATGGATATGGTACCATCTGAGTGAGCAAATAAGAGCGTGGAGAAACCTTTCATGCTTATTCTTCATACAGCTTTAAGAAAAATTCATGGTATCTTTTTTCAGTTTTCTGTTGCGGATTTTTGTGATGTTAACAGGATTTGGCAAAGTCGTAACTAGATGTTTGCATCACATAACAAGTGCTACTGGCCCATGTCAGATGCAGGATACCTGTTACATTCCCCTTAGCCGCATTTCCAAGGTTTCATAGGTATTCCCTCCACTCCACAACAGCGCACTGCTAGCTGTGTACTGACCCATGGCAAATTTAATCACAAGAGTTTTACAGTATTTGAGCCTAAGGATTACTTTTGAACTTTCCACTATCATATGCTTCAGTAAACCAATTTGAAAAACACTGCTTAAGGAATGTCTTTATTCTCACATGGGCACTCTGGCTTACACTCTTACTATAGAATACAGTTCTGCAGGTAAGCTACCTTGAAGTCTTTGGAAAGAAATGAAGAAATCTGGTTGTTTATTTTCCTTGTGTTGACAATGGGAGCAGTTCACTGCACTGAGCTGCCAAATGAGCAAGCAAGAAGTACTGATTCATCTCCCAAGACAGATTATATTATTATCAACAAAACTGTCAGTTTGAAACAAAGTGTGGTCTGAAAGTCACAGGACTCCCTCTGGTCTGGAGACCTAAGTCTGAAATAAGTGTAGAAGTTATGAAGATATTGACATTTAGAAGTCTCATCTAAGGCACCTTTGAAAGCTGATTACTTGACTGTTCATCTCCATTTTTATGAGACATCACAACTTCTTTGTTGTTGATGCAAAACTCACTGTTAAGTTACTGACAAGTGGCACTGAGCTCCAAAAACATTGTATTAATACACATTATGCTGATTAATACAATTTTAAAAAAATTGATTCAATGGCACTCCAATTTAAAACTGAGAGAGAGATGACAACATACCAAAATGCAGAATGTAAATTTGTCTCCTTGCAGCAGATCTGCAGTTTACAAATGGCAATGGTCAGGATTCCTACATGTCTCATGTTTTATTTAATGGACACCTTTGAAGAGAATGTCTATCCCAGTTTTAAGCAATTTATGTTTTGAAAGTCATCAAGGTTTTATTACATTATTATGGTATCAGACCCTGAAAAACTGTACAACTACTTTTCACCTCCTGATTCAGGTCCTAGGGAGTTTTCAGTGTGGTAGGTTTGATAACCAAATAAAACCCAATCAGCTTTTCCTGGGGGAAAAAAGAAAGGTTATAGAAATGTGTCACTATAGGGAACTTAAATGGTTCCCCCATGCAAAAAAAGGGCATTGTCCACAAGGCTTTTTCACACAGCCTGAAGTGAAAGGGATCTCAGAAGAGACCAACCCTGTAAGAGCAAAGTCCTCCAAATTTCAGCAGGTCTCTAGGACTCATAAAGAGTAGAAGTTTTAAGACAACAATACCTATTTATTCCAATGCTTTTCTGTTATCCCCCAATGCCCATGATGTAACAGCTTCCCATGAGAAAGGAGGGTGTTACTAGTGTTTTTCTGAGGCTATGCTATAGCCAATGCAAAGGAGATTTGGGAGTCCAGATTAGCAGTTTTAATGACTGAAGGTTGTTACACACGTATTGCTTGACTCTGCAGGAGTCCATTCTGTGTTACCCAGACCTAATGAAATGTCACAACATGAAGATTTGGGAGATGGCCAGAGTGAAGAGGACAGTTCTAGAGCAGGGAATCAATGACTTGATCCAGTGCGAAGAAGATACAGGGCATCAGTAGACAGGATCACATCAGTTTCTAGATGACCAGCCGAATTTATCAAAATAACATATGCTAAATGAGTGATAAATATCATTTACAGATAACCTGAAAGAACAAAACCAAATTATTCATCAAGAAACTTGCCACATCCTCAGTTTTCCGTTATACAACAGGCTTTCATAACCAGTTTCACTGCGTTTGTCACAGTTAAATTGTTTCTCTCTATATTTATTTCTAAGGTGTGTGGGTTTATTTCATTACTCTGAGTATCAGAGAAAACTAAGTTTCTCATGTTATTCATAATGTGGAAGAATCTGAAATACTATCTCAGCTCAAGCCCCCAAAAGCTTCCAATTCCATATAAATTTGAGGTTATTGATTCTAAGTAAAACACAGCATTGCTATGTAAATACTGTTTCCCTGCTTTGATAAGCACTATCATTTCAAGAAGCTTCATTCAGAGCGTTTTCCTGTTTGGTTTTTCACTGAAATTAGTATCTTACAGTTGGTAGCATAGGTGGTGGGAATAAGAGGAAAAAAACCCAAACATCTAGTCATTTTTTAAAGAGCAAGTGTGGAAAATGCATGCTAATATGGGCATTTATCATCAAAAAGCACTATAACTCCTAGAGGTTATTCAACCAGACCCTTGAGAGTTCAAAGAGACAGAGATATTAATAATACTATGATGTTTCCAGCTAAAATGACTGAAATGATTACTCAGGGATTGAGGGAAAAGCCATTCAGATAGATACTGCTTTACATCTTATCCAACAAATGCTAAAAATAAAATTCTGCAGAGATACTATCATGTAATCCAAACATCTTAAAGGGTACCCATCAAATACAGTTTTGGTGCTTGATTCAAAGAGCATGTATATTCACCTCAATTTATTTACTCTTTGCTAGAGCTGTACCCCTAACTCATCAGATGAACAAGCTGGTCAGTTGACTTCATCCCACCAGGCACTGTCAGTTTTTAGCAGGTGTGCCTGAAGGACTCTTCCTTTCTGCTCTTTGAATCATTCTGTAGACACTAATGAGCATCCCTCTTCAGCTTTAATTATTGGTCCCTGACAAGTCAACATAATAGGAATCAGCTTAACCAAGCATACTCCCCAGTGACATGTTCAATTACTCAGGTTGTACTTCTCTGCAAGAGGTCTGAGGGGTTGCTAATTTAACATTGTCAAAAAAATAAACAGAGGTATTGGTTACACTTTATCTTTTGACCTTTATGTTGCCAAATGAAGCAAGATACCTCCTTCTGGAACAGAGCAGAAGATTAATACTTAATAATTACTATTCTGATTTTATGTTTAAAAGAAAACTAATTATAACCTGCAAGTGATTTAAGTCAAGCAATGTTTTATGAAGAGACATTGCCACTTTGACAACAAGTGTTTGTTTATGAGTAACTGTATTTATAAAGCCATTTGTTTCTCAGTTTTATAAAATACAACTAAGTGGTAGTATTTATTAATTCATATTTACTGCAAAAATAAAGTATCAGGATTAGTTAATTTCTGCTTTTGGCAAACACAAACAGCTATTTTCCAAAACCAGAAGGGTAAGGATAGAAATGTGACTAGGAAGCCTTTTATTTACCAATCTCATCATTAAGAAATTAAATGGCATTTTGAAGGGGAAAGGGGGGGGACACAAAGGGGGAGCAGGGAGAAGACAAAAACAGGGGCAAGAACAATCTCTGCAAAAGAATATTCTAAATATTTAATATTTAAAATATTTTAAATTTAAATAACTTAGTCATTATTTAAATATTTAATATTTAAATACTTTAAAATACATATTTAGAAATGTTATAGGACTACTTAATTTCATTGGATTTAATTTAAGTTTTGTAAAACTAAATAGAAATTATATTCAATTTTTTACAGTCAAATTATCATTTAAATTGGTCTCAACAGATAACAAAGGACCTAGAACCTTGGTCAATGGTGTCAGCCTCAGGTATCGCATTTCTGGTGAGCAGAACAGGTTTGTTATCATCTATTTGGCCAGCAAAATGGTATTTTCCTGCAAAAGTGACTATATTGTCACTTTGAACGTCTCCTAAACTTCTACAGAGAGAAATACGAGTTTTTCTTTTTCGCTTTGTTTGAACATTTAACAAGAGAAGGCTGAAAGTTTAGTACCACTTTACAGAACAGTTCCAAAGGATAAAAATATTCAGAAAGTATTCAAAAACTCAAATTCAGGCTGAGACTAAGGAAGAGATACATATGTGCTTCTCAAAAATAAGCCTGTATGTTTTGTCATTTTTTTTTTAATTTCAAAAAGTTAGGAAAGCAGAACATGCCAAACAAACAGGGAACCAACCCTAGGAAAAGTGGCCAAGAAAGGAAGTTGAATACTCACTTGAGTTCCAGTGAAAATAATCAGTATGATTTTGTATTGTTTCCCTTCTCAACACATTGCATAAAAACTAAAACCTGAATCTTACAGTACTCAAACACTGAGGCCAAACTGTCACATTCCCCCTCTCTACAGGAATGACCATTCCTCCTGAGTGATTGTGCTATTTCCAAACAAATACTAAAGTATATGCTTGGTAAAACATATACTTGATGCATATGACAATTAAGCAAGCACTCACTTTGTAGTAAATATCTGTGTAAGAACTTTGGACCACAACTAAGAATTCAGTAAAAACATGGACAAAGGACTTGGAAAATGGGAACATCATGCACAAACCTTGGCTTGGGTAGAAGCAAGACCACACCTTGTATCTCTTACTTTTTCACAACTATACATCCAACATCTTCCAACCTTTTGATCTCTTCCATGTTTGTTCCACTGTTCTTATACAACAAACCACATTTGAGTATGGTTTCATTTTTATTTTTAGCAACATCCTTCTTAATAGATCCAATAGATTTAGTTCAGCATATGATTAGTATTATTATTTTTCTTTATTTTAATAGACTATGGTTTGTAGAGTTATAAAAAGGAAACTTGATTTTACTTAGATTGAAACATAATAAGCAGCATTATTAATTGTAATGGCTGTTTTTTGTGAAGGTGCATCTGTAGAAAAAGCAAGATGTCAAGTTCAGTTTCTGGAGCTTGCAGTAAGTTCCTGGCAATAGATGTTTCTGGACAAATCTTGAATATACACTATGATGAACATATACAACATCACAGTATAAATCCATAGAATCAGTTCTCATCTCTAGAATTTCTTCATAGATAAAAATAAAAAATTAAAGAAACCCCAAAAAACCAAAACCAAATTAACAAATTAACAAACCCCCGAAACTATAGCCTAGAAATAAATACTGCAAGTAGTAATTCTTAGCAAGCCCAAAGTACCCTTGGTAAACAGTAGAGATAAAAGCTTCTGCAAGATCCACGACATGCCCAACAAAACTATAGCACAGTTATATCAGTGTCTAACAGCAGACTGTGAGAGTTCTGCAAACAAACACCATATGGAAGAACAGAAATCTGTATTTAACCTAAAGCTCTCTAATTGCCTGGGGTTTAGATGAAAAGATGTTTCCAGCTTCACAGAAATTATTTTTCTGTTGTCAAGCTTCAGAAATCTAACCCTAGGCTCTATTTACTGCCAGTGGGAAGAGGCAACTCAAAACCTAAATATTGTCTGACATCTCCTACAACCAAGTTCTCTCTTGATTACTCATGTGCTTTGGTACAAGGTGGTTGGAAATGAGAATACACTGTCAAATGACAGAAGACATGTCAGATATTTCCATTAGGCAAGGAGATCTATTTCACATCAAGCAATCAGCCATGTTCCCAGCTAACTAGATAAAATTAACCCCATCCTTTAGATTAGGCAGAGTAACTTTTCTCTTTTTTTCTTTTTTTTTTTTTGTGTTGTGTTGTTTGTTTGTTTAAAAGTAGGGAAAAAAGATTCTTTTACCAGCCTTGAGACTGCAGAATGCATGAATGCAGAGCAGAAATCACATAATAGTAGGTAGCTTAGGTACTGACACATTACAAAGGAGGTTCTCCGTATGTTTTCTTTATCATCATAAAGAAAATTTCTCCAAATAACTGCCAAGAGTGGGAAGCTTAATCCACAGTGACTTAGTCATACTTTCAAATTAAAGGTAGGACGCTACACAGAAAGCAGTAAAACAAATCTCTCTTCTGGTATGTTTTCAGCCTTGGACAAAAACCAACACATCTTTCCAATTTTCAGGACAGGCTGACAAGTCCCTAATGATTAGCAATTTTTCTTAATTCTCCACAGTGAGAACAAGTCTAATTAATTGGGAAAAAAAGAAAAAAAGGAGAACCTGTCCTAAGATCACTACATTTACAGCAGTAGATGACAAACAATCTTTCATAGCATAGTATAGTCACTCGCTTAATCAACTAAATTAGAGGCAAATATGTCATGGCATCAGCTTGCCAAAAGTCTCTTCCTACCAAGGATGCTCCACTAGTAAGGTTAATTCTCCCAACAAATCAAACAGCCCATATTCCCATTTCTTTTGCTGACTTTTATATGGCTGAAGCAGGTACTTCAAAGCTGCTGCACTGTGACCTTTTACTTTCAGCAGCTGTCTGCAAAAGGGCCTCAGACGAACAGTTCAGAACCAGGGCATAACATGGAAGTAAGACTTCACAGCCTTGGGCTAATGTGGCTCAGCACAGGATAAACAGTTTTTTGTCTATCTTTCAGGGTTTATCTCTTTTATGACTCATGTTGAGTAATTGTTTCCACATCCTGTTCTGTCATAAGGGACAGGGAACATGCTTGTTCAAGACAAGAGCTTTACGTGGAATTTAGAAGGAACAGGACACAATCAAGAGCTCTTGCTACTAAACTTTTGGTTGAATCGACTTAGTTCTTCTCCCTTTCACTCTGCCCCTAATGTTTCAGCCAACAGTCCAAGCTGGTAGCTGATTGTAGAACAGTCCATATGAGGGCTCTGAAATTTGCAGTATGGCTGCTGGCAGTGATAAATGGGAGCTATAATTGATATATCTCATTTCAGTGTGTATAAGCAAAATCACACACTGATAACACATAAAGAACATGGGTGAATGCAATCTCATTCTTCATTCAGCAGACAGCAATCTCATTTCACTTTGGTATTGAACATGAAACATAACCTTAGCCTGAGAAAAGAGGAATTTAATATCTTCCCTTCAGAACTTCTACCAAGAACAAGAGCATTGCACTGACATCATATGAAAACACACCATGAAGTACAATTCAAGAAGCCGGAGTACCAATAGGATCTTATTTACATGTTCTACTGCTTTATTATGTATTTATATCATGTACATTGATTAAATCTTATCTCTTTATTCCATTATCATAATATGCCAGTTAAAGAAACAAACAATCTCCACCCCCAAATGGGGGGGGGGAGCAGAGGAGGAACACAAAACCACAAGAAAAGTGTACCAGCAGCATCAAACCACTCATACTGGAACTACAAGTTCTCCTGGTTCATTAGCCAATACTGAGCTCCATAGCAAAGGTAGATTTGATGATACATAACAATGCTTTGTGTCAGCATGTGAAAGTCAATCACATACCATTTACAGAGACAGGCAAAAGGAAACATGGCTCAGGGAAGAGTTGGGCACTCCGGATGCTGTCCAGGAGGCATTTGTGAGGCTGATGCCACAGAACATCTGCAACCTCACTGCCAGTCCAGCCCAGCCTGCGGTGAAATCCCAAGTGTCATCTCCTATCTACTGAACTCTCTGAAACTCCGCCTCTCTGCTCAAGCCACTGCATAGCTTTTGTGGCACTCATGTTCATACACACTCTGCTAGAAATGGGGATGCTGAACATGAACACATTTAGGATTGCGAAGGAGAAGTGTGAGATCTTTCAGAGAGGAAATGACAAGAGCACAGCACATGACACGCTAACCTCCTGTAGTTTTCTGCTGATGACCACATTCACCATTATATTAAATGTCCAAACTCAAGATCAGATGTCGCACAATACAAACTCTATTGCCTAGCAATACCTAGTTTGATGCTCCCCCAAGTCTACTGAGAAGAGCAAGTGAATCTAAAATAATCTGTGAAAGAGATGGACAAGGGGGAGAAAGAAGTCCAAATAATTATTTTTCTCAGTCTTTACTAAAAGAGCTTTCGTTATATTCAGAGATGGAGAGATATTCTGATCCTTCAGTGAAAAAAATGGAGAAAAGGAAGCTCCCAAAGCAGCCTGACAGCTGTTCTGCAATGCACACTCAAGCACTGTGCCCAGATAGGTAAGAGATATTTGCATGCTATTACTGATTAACCCATACAATTTTTCACATGACATTTGCTCAGCTGAAGTGATTTTGGAGCAAATAATAAAGAGAATGAACAAAGCTACAGGAACACAAGACTAGTAGGTTAAAAGTCTTACTCCACATAAGAGCAGTTCTCTGTATCTACTTTTTAATCTTTTTTTTCCAATATTTTTTCAATCTTTCTCTATGTTATAGAATTGGCAGCATATGACATTTAGACAATAATTAATTTTTTTCAACTAAGTCCAGCAGGTTTTCGTTACCCAGTTATCCATGTCTAAACTGATGCAATGCAGATGTACAAGTCAGTCCCTTTAATACCTACTTCATTAACAATAAGCTCTTCAGTGTGAAAGCAGAGGACTTCATTCCCACATAACTGTCTAATAAACCATCACGGATTTTCAGAGCTCACATATGAACATAGAAATACTATCAGATGTGTTAGGCATGACTTCTTTTCTTGCTACAGTCCTTTTATATATCAGCACAGGGGTATAAAGCATCATCAGTTTAATGAAAGACAGGAAGAAACTTTTCTATATCAAAGAGTAGTAAGAGGAAAACAAACAAAGTACATATATATGGAAATCAAGAGCAGTCACGGCAAATTTTTCTTCTCACAATAGCCAGAAGTACTCTACTTTTTTAGATTCCTTAAAAAAATCCCAGGAACAAAAAGACTTAGAGAACTGCCTCATTGAAAATACTGTTTCTTCCTCTTGTTTTTCCAGCTATTCTTTTTTTTATCCTTTTAACAATTTCATAGTGCAAGACCATCATACATTGAAATTGATCTTGTAGGATGGAACTATTTCAATTTGCTTAGACTTCCACTCCTTTTATCGCTAATCTGGTCAAATGATATAAAGAGAAAACTTGACATGATGTAAAAAAAGTGAAGAGCGTGAATGCAGTTAAGCAACCTGCCTATGCAAGATGCACAGAGAAAATATCACCTTTCTTTAGCACATGCTTCCTTTTGCTATACATATGAAATAATAATACAAATAAAATAAGGTGCATCTGTTCCTATAACCTAGGCACCTATTACTGGATAGAGAGTTATTCAACAAACTGAGAAAGACCAGTTTGGTGGCTGACATGGTAAAAAATGTAATGTTTTGAGTTCATCAGAACTTTCAGTGACTACCTGGAAGTAAGCACAACAAAGTTTATGATAATATTTCAGAGCTATGTCACCCTCAGTAAATCTACATTGCTAAGAGACATATTTACAGAAAATAAATAAATAAGACACTTTCATTTCTATGCTGCCTTTATGCTTCAAAAGGACACTTATTCCTATGCGGAGATGCAGCTGAGAATTTGCCCCTAAGAGATACAGAATCATCCCCTTTAAAAGAATTTAATCTCTAAGAGAAATTTTAAAAATAACATGCATTCAAAGGAGAAGGAAACAGAGCATATATGATGAGGAAAGTGCTCTATGTGATCATAGGCTGACAGATCTCAACATCTATCTTCACCATGAGAGTCGTGTAAAGAGAAATTGGAGTGTATACACTCAATATGTTTTTGGAGCTGCTCTCTCTACAGACGTCATACTTAATTGCAGTAGGTATTTATATACATTAGAGGTGAGGCACTGCAATGAGCATGCACTGCACATGTTACTAATGTGCTATCTATTTTCATTATCTTACACAGTTTCAGAAATAGTGAATACTGTCTGTGACAAACCACCTGGATAGACATGCACATGGCTCTAGGTAGTGAGAGTCTCAGAGTGCAAATAAGAAAAGTATTCTGTTTATTAAAAGAAGAGGCTGGAATTTTCCCTAAAAAGTGGATTATGGTTATAAAAAGTAATAGCTTCCTTTATTCAGGAATACAGGGGACTTCATCAGCCATCCCTATATGTCCTAAGACAGTGTTACAATCTATATTCTTTTATTTGTGAATAATAAAGTTTGATAAAATGATAAAAAACACAGAGCGTTTCAGAAAACAATATTCTTACCAACTGCAATCTCTCTTTTTGAATGCAAACAATGTAACTGGAAGGAAAAGAAAAGCAGCAGTGTAACACAGTTGCAAACTGTGTAATTGTTACAATGTTGAAGGGTCTTTCCCATGCTGAGACGCCCAGATCGAAGATGAAAAGTCCTTATGGAAATGTGTGATCATTTTCCTTTTACTATCCACAGATAGTAAAATGCAAAATGCATAACATTAAGGATATATTTACATGCTGGGGAATCCATCAAACTCAAACAGAAGCGTAAAGACTCAGGTGGACCCTCAGCACCAAAATACTGCAGCGAAACCCTGGCTTAGCCAAACACTTAAGAATAGATCCAGTATGGTCAGTAAATGGAACGAATCCAAAGCAACTGTAAAAATATGTGAGAAGATACATATTTATTACATGCACACAGATTAAATGAATATCATTTTTAAGCAGCTATCAAATACTAAACACATCAAGCACTGGCACTAAATTCCAGCTTCTCATCATTATGTCTTAATCCAAATAACATTAAAAAGAAGCATCAAAATACATTCATTCTAGGGACAGTGAAATAAACACATATTTGTTTAGACTAATAAGTAATTCTTAATAATTTTTTTATCTTTTTTCAGTAAAGACTTTCAGTAAGTATTGTTTTTCCTTGGTGTGACTTTATGAAAATGGGTACATTGTCTCCCTTGTTTCCTTTTTCTCTAACCTTCAGCTCATGTTGAAGGGTCTTTGTATTATTAATAATAAGCAAAAAATAATCTAGAATTCTTATATAGTGATAAAAAAGGGATTTTATAGATTATTTTTTCAGGGACACAGTTTGATCCTCAGCAGTATGGACGCCCATCTTGCCAAGCACATCCTGGCTTTCAGTTCTGTCCAACAGTCTCTAAAAGCCTGAGGAACACCATGTAGCAGTTGTCAGGAGTAAAATCTAGCTATTTCAAACTGAATAAAGCACTGATTTAAAAAATTTTAACCCTTGGGTTATGGTTTGTTTCAGCTGGATCAAAAATAAATTTAAAATAAGTTCATCAAATCCCTTGATTTCTGTAAACTGTGATAAAAATCAATCACAGAGCCTTACTGATTTAAGATTGGGTTTTTTTAATACCAGTAAATGCAATGCAAATTTAGTGATGGCTCAAGGTCAGTTAATATTGTGCATTCCGAAAACATGGTGAAACCTAAGCTTCAGGGAGACAGACAGAGCAGGGAAAGGAGGAATGTCATCCATTTAAATACTCTGCAGATATGCACAGCATAGTCATTCTGAAGAATACCAAGCTGTCCTTTCTTTGTCTATCCATTATGTATCATTAAACTGGACTTCTTCTAGACAGCTCCTACTTTCATTAGCAAGTATTAATATTTGCAGCCACTAGTGAATGAGGTGGGACTGGTGTACCACCAGAGAGACTGCTGGAGTTGTATCTCTTCTGCTTGCTTTGGTAGTCTTTGCTTTCAAAGAAAAGAATGAAGGGCTTAGGCAGATGAGATTTTTGAGTTTAAAAGTCTAGGTGATTTCAGAGGACTTACTGAAACTGCAGAGAACTTGTAAGGTCCTCCAAGCTCTAGCCAGTTCAGACCCTGTCACACCCTGGATATGAAATAGTGAAAATAGACTGTCTTCTGATGAGAACAAAACAAAACACACATACACACACACACACACACACACACACACACACAAAAAAAAAAAAAAAAAAAGGAAGAAAATTGAAGACAAAAATAACCCCTCCCATTCCTTAGGAAAAACCTACTGAAAAGACTTGGCTGACATAAGAAAGCAAGAGAGCATTTCCTTTGCAGACTGCAGAAACCGCAGTGGAACATAAAAGAAACTCGTCTCTGACCTATTCTCTAAAGCTCACCACCAGACCCAACATTAAGGTACCAGTAAGTGACCAACATAATGATTTTGCACAGTTGCAGTGTAACATTTACAGAATGTTGACAATATTGCACTATTTATCTTTAGTCACAGTGCTGAGTTGTTCTTGAAGCTCAGAATAGAAAACATTACAGATACTGAAGAAGGTTTGACTGAGGTTTTAAATGCCGTCATGCCACAATGAATTCCATGGTCTGTGGGATTGCTTTACAACCCAGCTCAGAGGGGAATAAATCCCTGGCTGGGACTTCATAAATATCACAGTTAAAAAAATTCTGTACTAACATTAGGCAGCACTGGAATTAACCACAGTCTTAATTTTAGACTATGTTCCACAGTCTTCAGATGAGCTGTGTTTTACATCAAAGGAATTCCCATCTAATGTACAACTATGTGATCATGTATTAGAGTGGCAAATCTGAATCTTCCACTCCAACCATATTCCTTCTCCCTGTGTCAATCCTCAGATGAATCTCAATTCTGCTCTGCGCTGAAAACAACCGGCAGCAATGTTTTGAGGTGACAGCTGTCCATAGCCAAGCTCTCACCACACCAGTCACCACTGCTAATTAATAGCTCTTCTTCAGACTGTTGATGTATTGAAGTTCAACAGCTATGGCTGGCTTGTTAACAGCTCTGAAATCTCAAGCTGGCAAGAGAAAATGATTCATTGCAAGGACGATGAATATATTTAAGTAAATTGCACATTAGCAGGGGTTTTTTCCTCATTCCTCTTGCTTTTTGATAAAGCAGAACCTTTTATATATTAGCATGCCTTATCATATACATTTATGTACTTTAAATTCCTATTTGTTGCAGGTATTTTATAGCAATGGTACTACTAAATTTATGCAGCAGTTTCACTTCAATACTACAAAATTAAAAGAAAACTCTTAAAATAACATAGCGCAGAAAAAATCTGAAAATCCTGAAATTGTTGTAACCAATTTGGTTGCTAGTTTTCATTCTCTTGAAAAACCTTATCTGAAAATGTTTCAAGTCAATCCAACTATATGAAAGGCATTGATGTGTATATGATGATGTTTAACACTGCAGTCTCACAATACCGAGATCTTTAATAGACAAGTGAACCGATACCTATGGGAACTGTGATCTGTTGAAGGACAGGAAAGAACAAGACCCAGTTTATCTACTGAAGAAGCCCTTTTCCAGTGCTTAACAATGCTCTCTTCTAAACCACTGGGATAATAGAATTAACAGTCACAACCCCACCAGAGATTAACTGCTCATTCCAAGCAGATTTCCAAAGTACATGCTTGTGTTCACCCCGGCAGCAGCTTGCATTCAGGAAAAAATACTCTTAGCTTTGGAAAGGTAGTCAAGTTGGACATCAAATACTGCATTAATTGACTGATAAGTGAGTATAAAAGGCAATTTTCATCTGCAGTTTTGCTGCTGTTGTCAGCAAAAAGCTTTCAATTATCTGACCTACTGCAAACAAGTAGGCAAACTCTACTTATTTTCCCTCAGAACCATGCTAGTTTTAATTAAAATTTATGCTATTGTTCCAAGAACTATGTACTCTGACATGGACTAGTATCTAACCTAGCCGGGGCAATTGAGGAAAAGGGGGGTGGGGAGGGGACTAAGCATTAATGCAGTTCTTTTTTTATTACTGAGAATTAATTAGGCAGCTGTAAAAGATAGGAAAGTGAAAAAAGAAGAAAGGGGGTGGGGGGCAGGAGAAAGAAGAATTGGGGGGGAGGGGCAGAAAACAATAAAAGCCCCCTCCCTACACGGAAACACAACAATGAAAACAAACAGGGGTCTTCAGAAGGGAAGTAAAACTAATATAGGCAGTGGTGAAAGAGCTATATAAAAGACAAATATACCAGCGTCAGATAATGCAATGGCAATTAGCCAACAGTTTAAAGACAAAAGTTTCACATCAAAAGGAAGAGGATTTAAAAAACATACATTATCTTGCTTCTCAGCCCTCTAACAACCAGGGCATTGACCCTGCAACCAGATCCTGGTGGCAGGACACAGTTCAGAGGGCCTTGTACATCTTATGGGTAAGTAGAGTTTGGCGGTCCAAGCTAACAAATTATGCAAGCAATTAAAAACATGTTCTACACTGCAGCTAGGTTAGATCCATGAGGCATTCAGAGCAAATATGATCAAGACAACTGTGTACCTCATGGGAGGAGTCTGACAACACAACTCTGCAACTGCATTTTGTATCCAATTCTACTCCCCATTTTAAAAACACCAGGCAGCAAAGGACAACCAAGCTGAAAGCAAGCAGTCTGAAGGGAAATTTTCATTTTGTCATTTTCTGGTTTTGACTGCCAAATCATAATGGTTAAATGTTCCCTTGCTGTAAGTATATATATTTTTGATGTTGATAATACTGATAACCATTATGAAAATTTATATCTCAAAAGCCTGCAGCAACACACTAGATTTCAAGATTATTGCATTCTTAGAAGTTGCTTAACAAAATGCAAAGTGGTCTTGAAAGCATTGTAACTAAATTGTTATTGGAATTCACCAAGATAAGCATTTTATTTTTAAATGTATAATCAAAGCACAGAAAAGAAAGATGAAAACACACATAAAGCCAATCCTCATAGATCAACACCAACTCACATTAGGTTCTTCAGAAATATAAGACAACTCACAGCATGTGCTCTGATTTTTGTATTTTACTCATTGGCTTCAGATTGTATCTCCCTGTCAAGGTTCTTGCAGATAACTAGCACTAGTAATAATGGCCTTCAAAGTCTGTGTTTATTATTGTTTTATTCAAACTAAACATAACATTTGGCAAAATCAAAGGACTCTTCCCCTCTTCCTTACAGCATTTGTCTCCTTTCTGTCCCCTTCTGTCCCTTCAAAAACTTCAAGCTAGACTGTGAAGTCAGTGGACCCAATAAATAAGTCACAGCAAGTCTCTGTGCAACGTGTCCCTTCTGAAGAAATTAATTTGCCCTGCCTGCTTAGCTGGAAAGGCAGCTTTTTGTCCCTCGCTGCAGGTGCTGCATTACTTCTTGGTTTTCTGAAGCCAAAGTCCCTGTTCCCTTTAAGCAATATTGCTGCCATTTACCGGCATACTCTGATAACCTGGGTGACTTGTCAAAATGTATTCCAACAGCCCCCAGCCTCAAACACAAAGTGTTTATGCAAACCTCAGAGGATCTACTTCCCAAGAAAGAATGGGTTAATCCAAAACATCTCTACTCATGTACAATTGCCATTAATGTGAAGGTAGTAACAGAAACAGGAGAGTACAGATGTTGAATCCTAAATCTCACTTTAACACTATATTGAAAAATGGCAAAGAGGTTTCAAGGGGCTTTTCACATACCAGGCCCTGAGGTAATAAGATAATGTGTTGTTTCCATTTCCAAAGGATGTAACTTTCTTTAAAAAACCAAAACAAACCAAAGCAAAACAAAACAAAAAAACCCCAACCAATCTCTAAAGAAGGGAGGATATGTTCCTCATAAAAGGGAGGGTTGTATATTTTATTTGCCTTCCTATGACACCACTGACATCAACAGCAAAGGCATGACTACATGCTAGTGTTTTGGTGTGTTTTTTCTCTTCTCCATTAGTTTTGTAAGATTGGCTAGGATTTACATGAAAGGTTGTTGATTACCTAAGGCAAATAGCACGATCAAATAGACTAAATTAAAAGCAACCAGCCTCAACAAGCAAGACACAGAAGGCAGATTCTATGAATGACATACTCTGCTCTACCTGCAGACTGTAAATCATCCAAGGCTCACTTGACAGTGCCAGGCATAGGCAGAGCTGCATTAAAACAAACACTGCATCCAAACACTGGGGTTTTCTTCAGAACAAGCAGACTCTTGGAAGTGGAGAGTGAAAGTGGGTTTTTTGCATGAGTACCCCAACCCCCATCCCTCTCTTTCACATTCAAACACTTGGGGCAAGGCAATTTGACACTGGTTTCTGTAACAAACCTGGTCAGGCAGGATTTCTCACACACCCTGCACAAAAGGCTAACCTCTCACAAAGTGCTTATTGGAGATTTACGTCAAGGTTGAGTGAACTGCAGCCAGGGAACTGAGCTCAAAACACTGTGTGAAAGGCTCTGGTGCTAATCACTAAACCAGTGGGTTAGCTGGAGAGGAATTGGGGAGGGAGAAACAACAAACAAATAAAAAATATTCTTTGTAGTACATTATTTCCAATATTCAGCCTCTATATCACTAGGGGGAAAGATTAATCACTTATAATTGAAAATTTCCTCTGATTATTGTAATACTGAAATAACTATACTAAAAGGAAAATTCAGCTTCTATATTCGCTTGTATTCTGTATTTCCAAATATATATTAAGGACCACTAGGCAATGCTGTAACAAACACTGACCTTAGTTGCTGCTGCTCGAGATAACTTCTAGAGAGAATCAAGTGTTGGATTTATTTACCACTGTCAGAGGTGAACTCTATTAGATAAGCAATCAGAATAAAGTGACTCACAAGCACTGACAGACCTCATCCAGGCTATGATAGCTGGGCCTTGTTAGAACACATTAACTAAATTGTTCTGTCTATCCAGCATAGACAAGCCGCACTGTTGTGTGCAAGCGTAAATTAATGCATTAAGAGTTGACAGCACACATTGCCTTGTGTTCACTGCATTTGAAAAACCAGCTAATCTTTTCTATCACTTAGCTTTATGGTCCAGGTTAGATGTGGGTTTTACATTTAAAACAGTATATTACACAACTGCTTCAGTTGAAATGAATTACAAGGGGAACTCAAGATGTTCCCCAGACATTCTCTTTGGTCACCATTTATTCAGAAGTAAATCCACATTCATGAGAAAATCCCTTTTTCTTACCTAAACCATGAAAGACATTTAGAAATTCCTTCAATAAAATAAAAGATATTCTGAACACTAAGCACACTTATTTTAAATGCTGCAAGAACCTACAGTAAACCTGTACTAAGATTCACACATTACAATTTTTGGAAGCTATACAAATGCCACTTTCCTCCTGAGAGGTCACAGCAGCCAGACCTCTGACCCAGCAGAGCCCTGCTGTTCCTCCTTCACATTTACAGCAGATGGGAAGGTAAATCTTATTTCCTTCACTGTGATACACTGTTGCACTGAATTTGACCCACTATTTGTTTTGTAAATGTTTTAACATATTGTTAAAAATGCCATTATTTCATTAAACAGTGAGTTTATGTTTTACACAGATACCATATGTGAACTTCATTGATCCAGTTGTTCAAGTAAATTTATTCTCCCTCATTTATCCTCCCACCACAATACAGAGGCAACAAGGAACGTCATAGCAGTTCTGCAGTTTACCGCAAACTCCAGGAGAGAAAGGTAACTAACTGAGTTAAGCAGTAGTCACCAATGTTTAAAAAAAAAAAGAAAAAACACACACACATAAATTAATGTATTACTCAAGAAATCAAAGTTACCTTTTTGTAACTGGTATTATGAAGATGGAAATGTTAAGAAATATTTTCTTCATATTGCTGCAATAATCCCAGCTGCTGAGCATTTACTGTTGCCCTGTAAAATTGGGGTGGAGAAATTCCCTGCTGCAATAAAAATGCCCATAAACCCATAAACAAGAGACACATCAGTTCACTTAGAGAAAAAAAAAAGATACCATTAGGAAAACCCTTTATCCTTAGTGTGTCTGAAGGGCTTATGGTACACTTTGCTGCCTAAATATTATCAGCAACATCACCATGCTAGTACTCTCAACAAGTTATAAGTGACCTTTAAAGAAAAGATTTTTTTTTTTTTGTCACACAGTATTTGTTAATTTTGTTGGGAAACACAAAAGGACAAATTGCAAGGCAAACTACTATAGATTGTTCTGTAGTGAAGAGGTTAAAACACCTTCTAAAAAGAAGTCAATCATGTAATTCAAGAATAAAATGATTTTAAAACATTCAAAAATTACCCTCTGAACATATCTGGAAAACTCACCATGATGGGGTCGTACTGGAGATGGTGATCTTTTCAGTATTATGAGGGCTTTGCTCTTTACTTGCTTTAGTTTCTTTTAGTTTTATAGTCTTATGACCAGGAACCAATCCTTAACACCGCTACTTTCTATGCACAGCTCTGCATGCACAGCCTGGCATAGCACCTATCACAATATCCTTGACAGCTTTCCTTTCCAAAACCCGTGCCTGTTTGTTAATGCCTGGTGCAGGATGAAGGCAAGACTCCTTTTTTAAGCACCTCAAAATAGAGGTGATTTTGTTTGTTTTGTCTTCAAATCACTAGTGGTTCAGGGTTGGATAAGCTTAGAAGATCTTTGAATAGAAAGCAGTGTAGAAAGATGCTATGCACTTGCAACAAAGAATTTAGAAAAGAGTCGGTAATGGACATTATAAGCTGGCTTCTCATTTTTCTTGGATCATCTTCTGGCAAATTTCAGCATTTTGTAGAATTGCCTCACATAAAAATACTTCTTTGTACTTGAGTGTGAAATGGTCTAGAACAGCTCGGACTTGCATATTTGAGTTTACTCACCTGCTTTGTGCCTGCAGAATTATTTACACTACAATTCCCACAAATGAAACACACAGAGGATTACAGGGGGCCACCATTAATACCACCCAACTTCAGTCAGCTAATTTGCAGGCCTCAGTTAAGAAAGTAACCTGTCCAGGCTTCCTAAATTGTCAGTCAAGGTAAAGAGAAATTATTTGAGAAGGAATATGTGCTTCTGCATTAATTCGCATTCCAGACGTACCTCTCTATTTATTGTAGAAGGAGCCTAAGAAAACTACCCCTCTTACTTAGGTATCCCATTCAGGTTCCTATTAGGTGATAGGAAAATTCCGGTATTTTCATACCTCCAGCTCAAAAATTTTGCCCATTCTTGCCTCCACTCTGTGACAGTTATGATATAGAAAAAGGTTACTGGATCGTAAGAATCCAGTTACGGTGCTTTTTTTCCTTTCCCTTTGAAGAAATCTATTCTTTTTTCAGTAGTTGTCCATGACCATAACATAATCACAAGCAATTAGTAAGACTCCATAAATCTGGTTTCTAAAGTCAAAATTAGAATGTTACTATGTATGCAGTTTGCAGAAAGTCACTGTGTATCCCAGCAAGGTGCAGGTCATCTAAATGAGGTGACAAAAAAGTACAGTGGAGCTGAATACAAATGGGGAAACTCCCACACAACCCTGACCCTACTGACAGCGGTAGAGGAGCAAGAGATCAGTCCAACACATGGCTTAGTAAAACAGTGAAAGGCCTTTAAAATTGAAATATCTTGTTCAATTCCCAGTCCAAATGCTTCCTTCCATTCTTGCTTAGTGCAAGCATATATGATTTGCACAGTCCTTGTGTGTTAGAGAACCACTTTCATATGTACGCATGAAAATAATGTTTTAATAACATGTAACACTGCACACTTTATTCCCATGAAATCTGCTATGCAGTGGCCTTTTATTCTGGCTCTATTCATAAAACCTGTTAGATACATAAAAGTACCTGACCTAGGAAGATCATTCCTACCAATCATAGTCAGTAAAAGCATGATAAACTGTTTTTCAGTTCTCAAACTCTGTAACGGTGCTTCAAGTCTTCATTTTTCAGTTAATGTTTCAGATGAACACCATCAAATGTTTAAAAGGACCTGCCAAGAACATTCAGGTTAGAGTTTGCATTTCTGGATTTAAACATCTAACAAACTTATAAAGGGTAGAAAAAAATCACAATCACTTCAAGACTCCAGTTACTTAAACTGGATGTTAGCAGAATATTTGCTGCACTTTGGGATAGATTCCACAGATTCAGAAGGAACAAAGGCATATACACCATGAATGAGAAGTAAAAGTAAAGATATGATACACCGAAAGCTTGTTTGAGATGCAAAAAAAATCTTTACTGTGAAACTTTGAACAAAGCTACTTCAGCTACCATTCCTAGATAATTCTTTGATTTCTCAAAGACATGCTTTCTTTCAGATCCCTTATTCCCTTATCTGTCCTGGCTCTTACAAGCTGGTCCTTCCTCACTTTTCAGCAGTTAGCCCAGACAAGAGGACATGCACCTTTCCCATACATACACACACCTCATGTACTGAAGGAATGATGCCCATTCTTATTCAAGTAAGCTCTTTAGCTTTTCCTTTCCATCATACACCTTTTTTCTGCTTCACAAATGCTCTTTCATTCCCTCTGATTTTAATCTTACAAAGCTATCAGTCTAGCATGTCTTCAAATACACTTCCAGAGAATGACTATGACTTAGCTCTACTCAAGGACTGACTAGTACTGAAAATACAGATGTCATTTTCGATGGCCTTCACTGTTCCCCTCTTAAAGAAATGTCACTGTAGAAATTTAGACACATATATCAAACAAGAAAATAAGAAATAAATAATTAATCCACAAAATATTCCACAAAATAATGTTTTCAGTTTAAGCTAAACCTCCCCCTTGCCTTCTTGATTAAAACCATATCAATATTTCCCAAACAAACAACATTTTGGAGACTGAAATGTCTTTAACTGCAGATGTGCCAAAGTTTTGCTTCCTACCTCCAGTGATAAGGCTGCCATTCAAACAAAGCCAGAAGCAGGCACTCCTTTTATTTTTATCATTTCCTGTAATTGCTGTGTGGTAGTGTATGTGTCTAGGCTCCCTTCATACTTACTGGAGATGAAGCCAATACAATGAATGGCCAACAAATTTATAGCTCTCTGGTTGTATAGAAATATTTTTTTTGGATTTGATAACTCATTTTTGGTACTTCAAAACAGTGTTGTCTAAATTTGCATCGGCTCCAAGAATCCTAGACAGATAACTCAGGCACAGACACTTCCATCACAATTAAATGAGACAAGCCCCGCCCTGAAAGTCCATGGGATGGGGTAACTTCAGGAAGGTTGTTTTCCCTAAGATCTAGGGATTATTTCCTAGAGCAGGAATCAGAGTCAATGGCAAAACTCTCATTCATTTCACTGAAATCAGGTCCAAATCAAATGGGGTGATAAAATACTATGGGGCAACAGGCCCAGAGAGAAACCACTGCTTTTTGACCTGGAGACTCTGCAATGACACCTGCATGGTACACAGGAAAAGAGAGAGGTCTTTTCTGTAATATTTAAATGTAAGAGTCATTGAAAATTAGATTCAAAGCTAATGTCTTGTTTTGGTTTCAGGACTAGAAACTTATTCTGCCTTTTTATTTAGTTAAAATGTTCTATGCCTGAAAGCAAGTTTCTGGATTTCTGAACACTACAGCAGATTTCATGTTTTGAACTTGTACGTTATCCTTTTTAAACTCATATTCCAGTTCAAACTTCAATGCATGTCAAACACAAGATGTTAGGCACACTCAATGCAGATCTATGCATGCACACAGCCCTGTTCTGGCTTTCACCTTCTAACAGGGAACCTGCCATCTGCAGTGAAAGCCCTGTCTTCTAAATGTAATTTATAGTTCCAAGGCCATGTTCAGACAGCTTTCTTAGAGGACTCCATCTGTTTTCAAGTTCTGATACATTTTTTCCTACTGCTATAGTTATACTCTTTTTCCCAGTAACTTCATAAACTCTTTTAATGTGTCCTTTCCATCCCTTTTTGCTCCCAGTGTTATAGTGTTATTAATGAAGGGTAATGTGAATCTTTCAACAGTTTCTCCTAGAAAGGGACGAGGCACGTCAACATTCTGCACATACTAACAAGAAAGTGACATAGCTATGCTGGTCATGAGAGGGAAAAAGGCATATATATATTGACTTTTCCTTTGGAAATATGCTTTATTTTAATATGTTTTCATAACACTTTCATATCTAAAAGTCAATGTAAAATAATAATAGTATCAGGTGGTAAAATAAATGTATTTCTTCAAGTCACCAAGTTTGCATAAGACTTATAATCTTGATGATACAGATTTATAAAGCATATAAATAATATAATTTTGTCCATTATTTAAACAATTCAGAAAGAAGAAATGGGAAGCCAAAATCTTTTATCACTGATTGACATTGTTTGATTACTCATTGACAGCTATTGAAAACAACTCTCACTTTAAAACTGGGATATCACTTAGATACCAAGAGCAGATGAAGCAGTTTTGAAAACAGCAAGTTAATGAACACAGTTCCATTCCAAAAAATCCTAAGGAAAATCCATACTCTTTTATAATTCTGTCCTGACTACAGACACTGTAGGCACTTTGAAGACTCAGCTGGTCTCCAGGTGGAATCTTCCTGGTTTAGCAGGAAAATAGAGCAGTAGCAGCAGCACGAGTATGATTCAGTGAAGGCACTGGTAGGCCGATCCAAAAAAAGTAACACATGTAATTTCTATTGAGACACTTGAATAACCAGTGTGAAATGGACTTAAGTGCTAAATGTCACCTGAATCCATTAACAGCAACCTACAGTCTGCAAATATGTCACACAACCAGTAAGATTTCTCTCCATGTAAAAATGGCTTTTACATCTACAGAAAGATCACAGCAATTTCACCTGAGCACTATGACTTCTTCACCCTCTAAAAACTGCAAAAATAAATAGCATTTTCTCTCCAGGATTCATTGAAGCAGTGCTGAACAGTATCATCAACAGGATATGCTTACAGTGGAGAAAGCATAAAATCTCTCAAATTTCCTTCCCATTGTTGCTATGATTCCACTAGCTTCATCAGTGTCTCTTCAGCCTCTTAACTGAACTGCCTAAGTTCACTCTTATAAATATGCTATATATATACAGTCGAGGTATTTTAATATAACATATGGGTATATTCTAGGATTATATAGAGCTGGGAATATCAGACTGTCATGCCTTTGCACAGTACAAAGAGAAAACTTAAGAGGACCTGGTCAAGCTGAAATACCCTTTCTGACATTTCACAAAGGGCAAACTGTTAAGTTTTTCTTTCTCCATCTAGAGAGATATTATAAATAATATATTCAAAAAGGCACAGAGTAATCTCTTACATACACCCTCAATTCAATCCATCCCCTCTCTCCTTTGACACTGACTATAGACTTCTTAGTCATTTCAGTAAGTTTACATTTTTTCTCAGTTATTTCTAACAAACCACACTTACACGGCAGGGAGATGAAAGGTTGAGCAAGACTCTCAGGGCTCATGAGTGAAGTCCCTAACAAGGCACAGCTGATTTACAGACAGACAGACAAAGATATTAACCATGTGTTGAAAATAAACAGTCGCAGTCAATTCTCTTGCGCCAGGCAATGGGAAACAGCATGCCAGCAATATCTGAGCAGCAAGAACGATGCTGCCACTTCTCTGGACCTGCGTTAGTCCGGTGCTGGGAGTATGCTGTTTACAGTCACAGTTCTCATGTCTATCTGCTGTTCTCACCATCTTGACCTGATACGAATGGTTTTGAAACCATTCGTTCTTGTCAGAAGTGTGATAGCATCACAGTAACGCAAACTGGTCTGCAGAAAAAAGAGCTCCAAGAGACAAGAGATATGTGTATACTAGACATACAGAATTTCAGCTATTTTTTATAAATGTCTCTGCCTCTGAACTACCTCATATCCAATGTTCCCAACGCTCTTTGCTAATCTTCATAAATCTCAATGTTCTTTGGAAGCTATAGTATAATAAAAATATGCACCTACAAAAGCACAAAAGAAATTTGCATTTGTCCCAAATCGCACACAGAAAACAGAAGGGTCTTGGCTCCTCCTACCCCACTGATCATCCCCTCATCTCCTGACAAAGCAGTCAAGCAAGTTATGTCATGGACTTAAAAACATTAACCTGTGAAGAGCTACTTAATACGCTCAGGTGAATATGCCCATCAACAGCAAGCTTATCAGTTTCTGGTAGGCAACACCACACTAAATATCCAATATCCTCCTGATTATTGTGTTCTAAGAATTAATTTAGTTCTTTTGCTGCAGCCAATGTACTGTAAATGCCTGGATTTTATAAACTGCATTAGATGTTTCAAAGCATTTTATGAAATCCTATAAAAACCTCCAACTTTGAAAGGAGTTGGACTCAATGATCCTTGTGGGTCCCTTCCAACTCAGAATATTCTGTGATTCTGTGTGTGGTTCTGTGATAAAAATATTCTATGCATGCTTCCCTATGTATGTTGTATATATTAAATTTACAAGCAGGGAAACGTTGTTTTCGATGAAATCATGGTTAGGCTTCGCAAACACAGATTTGGGAAGGGCTCTGCCCACCTGGGTGTGCCCTTCCAGCCAGCACAGTGGATTTTTTAGGTGAGGCACAGCGTGCGCAGAACTGGCCCCACCTTTAACTCCTAAGGTTCATCTGCCATGGCCAAGCGAGCTTGGACAGTGATAGTGAAGTCCTCAGGACTAGAACCTACAGCCCCCGGTATTCCCAGGAGGTCTCCCATCGAAGTACTAACTGGGCCTGACCCTGCTTAGCTTCCAAGATCTGACGGGATCGGACGTCAGGGTGGCATTTAACTGCCCTATCAATGAAATAGAACCAGAATAAAAACCAATGGATCCAGATACAGAGCAGATATAGAGTAAGTGTGCTGGAACATGGCATAGAAACACAATAAAAGGACAGACTGCACATACTGGATGCACCATAAGCAATAAAAAACAGCAGGAAAGCATGAGGCAAACCATATAGTAATGATACTACTAGTGGTTGTACTTGTGGTTTAAGGCCTTCAATAAGCCATTACAAGAGCACTGACTTAGGCTCTTACTTCACCAATACTAGCGGAATTTTCCTTTTTTTTGCAGACTTATTGCTGTCCCAGCTACCAGGTCCTATGTGTACATCTGCAACAAATGTCCACTGGTCAAGATGTTCCTACTGTGTAATTGTTTTGCTTTTTTCAAATGAACCCATAAATAACCACATTGAGAAAAGAGAAGGCACCATATTTTCTTCCTTAGATTTCTGCATTGTTCATAGACTTTGCAGGTTGTAAGGAACATCAATTTTCAGGAAAATGAAGGTATTTACAAAAGAGAAAACTGCATATTAGAACAAGTAGCATTTTTTTGTAAAACTTGCACTTCAAGTGCATATAGAAATTCTTTGGTACATTCTTTACATCCTACACTTCTGGCAATTAATAATTCAACTGTAGCAGACAAAGAATGGGCTTATCTTATTAAAGAAAATAACAGTTCACTGTAATTTTTCATGAAGACATGTTTAAGAACATAGCTTGTGAATGTTTTTAACACTATCTCTTCAAAACGGACTAAAGAAATCAATGAAAACTAAGATACTTGTCAATATGAAAAAGTTACAGAGAACTAGGGATGAAATGAGTGTATTTTATTATTTAACTAATCAAGGTTCCACGTATGTAAGCACTGATTGGGATTGTATTTTATTACCTATGAAAGCAGCATGCCTACTGAGAAGTTATTTTGTACTTGCTATGTCACTTTTAAACAGAGAAACTGTAAATGCTCCATGAAAATGGACAAACTTACAGAAAGCATTAACTAAAAGAATAAACACGTAAGCTTCCATTGCAGACTGAATATTATTATTATTATTCCCGGAGACAACCAAGGCCTACGTGAAATAGTTTTCAGCAGTACTGCTAAGCCTTGGAAAAAACCTGGGGGACAAACTCTGGTCCTGCACAAACTAGCAGGGCTGGTGAGACAAGGCTCTGACAGAGAAGAAGACAGAAAGTTCAAGCACCCGTTTTTCCCTATGCAGAAAAGTTTTCACAGATTTGTTTGTTTGTTTGTTTTTATGTTGGGAATTCAATTGTTTTTCCTGGACTTTAGCTTACCTTTCAGGACAAGACAAGAAATTTTAACTAAAATGTTACTTGTTAGTAACATTAAATGCTTTTTTCTTCTCTGAGCAAAAGAATATGCTTATTCCTATTTCAGACAACAAGAACTATGGTTATCAATTCATTTTTTAACATTTAAAGTGAGTTATTTTCTAACAAAAATATTTATAAGTTCAAAAGATTATGGATATTTTGTAAACAAAAAAAATAATCCTTATGAGATTCAGAGCAGATTCAGGTCAATGTAATGTAACACTTTACATAACAATCAATAGAAATGTCAATACAAACAACTTCTAAAGGCACCATATGACATTCCAATGGGGGGGAGGAAGGGAATTCTTCATTTTCTACTTAGACGCCTTGCTTCCTTTATCAGCAGATGGCAAGCAAATTACTAGTTCAATCCATATGTCTGTATCTGATAGACAGTGTTTTACAAGTCTGAAATTAGTTTGAAACATTTTGAAGTTGGCCAGACTACAGAGGATAACTTTGTCTATTAATGAAAAGTTGGTTTTGTCATAACAAATACTTCCACAAGCTACTACCCATCCAGACTCATTCAGTCACTAATGGAATTGTACCCAAAGACATAATCTGTGTTTAACAGACTAACAATTTGTAGTTTCACCCATTCTGCTCTTCTGCTGTGCTCCAACACGTCTCCTTCCACTAGCTGAGGTTTACTTAGTGTTGCTGATGAAAGCAAGCGGGGCCATGAGAATATTTTTGGTAGGAAGGGTATCAGATCGCGAGGGCCATTTACGTGCACGCTGGTAGGCATTCCAGAGGGAACCTGTCGGAGCAGAGCCCACACAGACCAGCACTCTGGCTCCAACCACCACACAGTGCGGATGCCAAGGAGAAGATTTAGACAATTTTGCTTAATCTCTCCCCATCAGAAAGCCTCCATTTGCAATGCAGACAATGCATACTTTAGGAAAGGCAGATCAGAAAGCCTAGAAAGTTTTTATAACAAAATGAATGGTTTGGTACTTTTCTTTCAAAAGAAAGCTCCAAATTTGGAGAATTTTAATGAATTTTACTATAGTAAACTGTGAGTTCCACAAAAGATTGAAGGGAGAGAGAGTCAAACCAAGATAAGAAGAAAAGGGAGATTAGAGCAAAGTTTCCTTGCAACCTGGCCAAGCAAAGAGGGAAATAGACCTATAATGATAAAACCAGCTGACAGCGGGAGTCCAGAGACATTTACAGCCCCACAGAACACCAGGCACACTCGGCAGCTCTCCAGGCACTGGGAGAACTTTGCTATGGACTGTTGGATGGAGTTCGTGTTCACTTCCCAATGCTTAGAAAATTTAATGCCTTTGTCAAGGACCTACAGATCTAGCACAGCTAAAATATTTCTCTACTCAGTATTTTTAAAAATGTTCGTTCCTTACAACAGTGATGTACCTGGGGAACTGGTGTCTAAAATGGCTTAAGTTTCTTAAGGAGGGGATCACTAAGAAAGCCCTCAAATACCTTTAGCAATGATTATAGTTTCACCCCAGACTATCAATTCGCTCACTGAACTTACGCATTTCCAATGCCAACTTGGGGCACTGAAGCTGAATGCAACACCTATCCTGAGATACACAGAGTTTGTCATAAGATTTGATTAAAACACGAGGAGTCACTTTACTGAATATTATAACAAGAAGATGAGGTCCCAAATTTAACAGACATCAACTACCCTCTTAATTTTTTAAGTCCCTACATCACACATGCTCTGACAGTTGTTATGGGTAACCATTGCAAAAATCTCTCCCCCTCCACTGTTTAGCTGGCTATTCAAAGGTAAAGACAAATCAACTAAGTGATGATTAAGATTACAGTGTTAAAAGAATGAAAGATATGTTTAAAAATCCCTCCAGAGTTAAAAGTTCTGCTAAGCAGAATATAGTTTTCCATAATGGGAAAATCAATAAAGCTGTAAAAGTTCATGCTCTTTGCTTTATAAATTATTATTTGTCCTACAAACCATTTGGCTAAATAACTGCAGAAATTTTGTGTTCAGTGGAGAAACATTTTTCATTCTTAATTTAAATATTTCATTTTTTAATTTAATCCTAATTTATAACCTAATTTAAAATTAGTAAACATACACATGTATGCATACCAACATACATAGGTGCCAAGATGTTTACAAGCCTTGAAGCCTACAAGATTTTAATCACATTTTCCCCACACCTTAAACACTGCATGAAGTAGGTTTTATAAGAATTTTAAGCAAAAGGAAATATTTAAGTTTGTTGAACACCTCAGTCAAATATGAGTTTCAGTAACACGCTAAAAGGTACTGTACTGTCAATTGAGAGTTTATAGATGATTTGTCTTCTTTTTTAGCTGCAGGGAGGAATGCCAAAATGATCACCATAGCTGGGTAATTGTGAAGAAACCCTTTTCTCAAAAAACAGGCTAAGCTTATTCTGCACAACAGAAACTTATAAACAGGTCTGGAATACACCCACTTTGGGTTGGGAGAGGACCTGGCCATGAAACATTAAAAAAGTACAAAGTACAACTCAGTATTTCCTAACTAAAAGAATAAATGCATGAACATTAAAGCAGTTACTATCAGAAAAAAAACCCCTCATAAATATGAAAAGATATTATTCTCCATATGTCTTATAAAGGGGATAATAGTGGTATATTAAGTTTTGCTTTGATTTGAAAGCTTTCACCTTGTGGTGTTTGCCTTACAGCCTTTTAGTCATGTACAGACTGGAGTAGTGAGAGCTTTGAAGTGCCCAACTTCCAGTGAAGTTTCTAATATTTTTTAATAAGTCTTAAGAGGTTTGTGTGTGATTTACTGTAATTTCAGACCAAGCTCAGAAATTCACCTTAACACAAGAAGGTCCTTCAGGAAAGAATGGGAGAGTCATTTGAGCACACTATCACTGTTGGGGCATGGAGGGAGAGAGGCATGAAAACACTCTGGCAACATGATCAAGCCAGATTCAAAATCCTGTGTATATAAATGATGATACTCGGAACTTTAAGGATAACAAGACAGAGGTTTGTGTAGAAGAGATTACTTTTTTTTTCAATCAGCAAATACGGTTTAAGCAATTCACAGCCAATTTTTATAATTGCAATGAAACAGCTGTGATCAAACTCTATTTGTAGCATCATAATAAATTTGCCCCCCACCTACTAAAATTAGTTCTAAGCATCCAAAATTCCCATTTGAACATCTGACTGAACAAAACAGGCATTGCTCCATGCCAAAAACTGGAGGAAATAGACCTAAAATATGCCATTTTCTAACCAGAAATTGTAGGCTCCCAGAATAACATGTGAATCAAAACTCATTTCAGGCTTGTTTGCATTTCTCCTTATTCCCATTCATAGCAAATTTCTTCACAAATGTTCTGATTGTTTCTCTTTTTTCCTCACTTTTTTAATTTAGAGACAATTTTCAAATCACAGACAGTCTTTCAGCCAATAGGATAACCCATTTGAAAATGGAGTGTGTGGAATTTTAGTCTCAGTAACTGCTGGAGGCAACTGACATGATTAAAGACTGCACTGTAAGCCATCGTTAAAAAGACTTCTTCCCATAAGTGAAAATGTGCAGGTTGCTACCATACACATCAGACATAAACCAAAATGAGGTCAAAGTCAACCAAGAAATGCGAATGTCTTGCTCCAAAATTCCTGCTTTCTCTCCACTGCCCCACCCCCAGGTTGAAGAAAAGAATAGAAATTTTAACAAAATTAAAATTAAAATGATAATCAGTTTCTTTACTTTTTCTCTTTCATTCTTATTCTTGCAGAAGTTTACATCATCACATCCCAAGAAGACAACACAGAATATTGATTTAGGATGCCCATGAATCAGACTTTTCTTGCTTTGACTATTATAGCACATACAGAATTTAACATATCCCTCTTCACTCTTGCTTTTTGAGATGGGAAATAGCCATTATTCCCATTTTACAGACAGAATCAGGAGACTAAAGCCTAGGAGCAGCCAAGAAAATCGTAGGGAATTAACCATCTAACTAGGACAAACATGATTCACCAATCCAAGATTTGAAAATCTCAGGCAGCACAAGGATAGGCAAACTCAGCAAAGATTTCCAAGCCTGTTATCAAGCTGCCTGCAATGTGCTGCACAGCCTGGGCTGCCACTACCTCATTTTTTTTCAGAAACCTAATACTGTTCACAGCATAGAAAACCCCATCCTTGTTCCTCTTCTTATCTTTATGCTAAAAAATACATTCTAGCTGAACTCTAAGTAATGCAACATGCAACATGGAATACATATATTTATAGATTTATGTTGCATGTACATATATCTCTACAAAAAAGACTGCAATATTTTCTAAAATACATATACTGCTACTAAAAAAAATGTGTAGGGAAACATCAGCAAGTACCATTTAGCTACCATAAAGCTTCATTTTGAAAACAGAACTTGGTGGAAGAAGTAAATTAATTATATTAAGCAGGAAATGGTTCACTAAATCAATTGGGCTACATTAGAGACCTTAAAATGAAGACAACATATTCTCAGAGTGTCAAGGTAACAAAAGACATTCCAGAAAATCGTTTGCGTATCTCACACAAACACACACACATGCACACACATATATTTCTTTTTCATCACACATCTGTTCATCTAACAGCTATTTTCCATAGCTGTCATTTTTAACTAGCTGTATTAACAGCCTAGATACCTCCATGAAAAAAATCACAGAACATGTGTCTGCACTGTTTATTCATAAATCTCTTTTTAAATCTTTACCATTTTGAATTTGTTAAGATGTGGATAGCATCTGGATTCCTTCAAATCAATTAAAATTACAATGCTCCTTTCTTAGTCCAATAAATTAAACATTTATTTGCTGTCTATCATAATATCCCTCCTCTAAGAGAATATATTTATTTTGTTGTTTAATTACCAGATACGTGTAGAGGGTCATCTGAAATTCAGCATAGACAGCAACTCTGCACTTCCAGACTCTAGAGGTATCTTCACATAGATTTTCACTGTTCAGCATCATAGTACTTCGGACAAAATTAGAATTACGTACAATCCTTGCCTGCATTCATCTATGAAATTTAATTTTCCATTGAAAATCTACATGTTAGCTGCAAGTTCTGCCCTTAAACATGAATGTGTGCTTCTTATTAGATCCAGTCTGGCAAAGATTGTCCTTAATTTCTAAATACAATTGAAGCTTCCATTTCACTCAGGTATACAATCTATTGCTAAGTAACTGGCCATAGCTGTTTAATGATTATAGTTGCACTTAACTTCAAAACTTTGGTAAAGCTCAACTAATTCTTTAATTTAGTCATTGTGCAAGAAGCTGCATTTACTTACTTCCATTTTAAACAAGGCTTCCCATTGACAGTTCTCCCAACTGTTTAGACTGGAGGGAGCTGCTGCTGCACTGTTTGTCTCTGCAGTGCCCACAGCTGCGCCCCACACCCAGTTGCTTTAACCAACCTGCAGCTACTGTCAGCACAATTTGGAATCTAAAAAAAATATCAGGAATGTATTTGAAGACAGTAAAAAAAAGTAGCTGCTTACTGGATCAGTCATGCCTACAAGAATGACATTGCCTCGTTCCATGCGCCCAGTTCAGCACAAGAGGTTTGAACACCAGCTGCAGGACAGGGACAACAGGGGTGACTCAGCAGCACAGAGTGTCTAAGACCGAGGAAGACCTCTGAGTCTCAGCCCAGGGCAAGGGAGTCTCTGGCTTACATGCCACACACCAAGGCCTCCTGTTCAGGATAGGGGACAGTGCTGGGGGGCAATAGGACAAGGGGGCACGGGCTTAAGCTCTGCCAGGGGAAATTTAAGTTCAGAAAAAAATTCTTTACAGAGAGAGTAATCAGGCATTGGAACGGGCTGCCCAGAGAGGTGGTGGATTCACCATCCCTAGAGATTTTTAAACGCAGATTGGACGTGGCGCTGAGTGCCATGATCTAGTAAATGGACTAGCGTTGGACCAAGGGTTGGACTTGATGATCTTGGAGGTCTTTTCCAACCCAGTCGATTCTATGATTCTATGATTCTATGCCCAGACACCCACCTAGCCTGCAGCAGTGGAAGCTGCTAAAGAGAACTGTACCCAGGAACCAAGGATACTCCTACCCTCCTGCCAAGTCTGATACTGCCATTCCCCATGGCAGAGATGGCACAGAGTGCCTGCCTCACACATTGGCTGATGCTCCCCCAGCAAACCAGTCCAGGCACAGGCATGTGGCACCCAGGTCAAAACAGAGCATAAACCCTTCTCACTCTCACCAATGCTGGGACAGCAAATACCAGATCGGAGGGAGCAAAAGAGAGGTTCTCCTACCTGAACTAGGAAGGGCAATATAAAGTTGAGCTAATTGAATGTGACAGTGACTGTCAATCTGTTTTGGCCACTCGGTTCAATACAAGAAAGCACTCTTTTGTTTTCATCTGCGCTACAATCTCTCCTATCCAAAAGCAGCAGTTTGTTTTAAATCAAGAATTATCTCAGTTCTCCCTGCTTGAATCATTGTTATTGATCATAGCAACTTCAACAAACCCTGTTGCTTATGCAGCGGCCTGGGGGCTGTACCCATCTCTCCAGCCCTTTGTTCCAGATACTGATTCACCTTCTCATCAAGGATTTTGACGTAGCTGCTGCCCTTTCACATTATTACTGTGCCCCACCCAAATAATGATTTTATCACTTAATTCTCTTCTAAACCACATTTCGTAAAAGGGAGAAAGAAAAAAAAAAAGCCCTATGCCCTACTGGGTGGGTAAACATGGATGAGGTGGGGTTGTCTCACCACATGACAGACACACCCCACACAAAAACCAGAAACATGCCTTTCATTGGGCAGGTTAACATTTTTCTAAAAGTTACTTTCTAGCCCTATCTGATCACTCTGTTGGGATGAGTAATGCAAAACATTCAGTTTCTTGTGGGTTTGGTTCCAGCAGTTACTAAAAGCAGCCAAGTACATGTTTGTTTCGAAACTACTTGAAAACCTTCAGAAAGTTCCTGAGCCCTTCACCTGTGCAGGGATTTTATCCACCTCGGTTTTGCACTGTAAACATGAAGCTACAAAACCATTTCTCTTCAAGTCCTAACTTTATTTTCTCATTTTCCTTGTTGGAGGATTCTTGTAATTTTCCAGGATGTAGTTATATTTAAAAAAGTAGCCCACTGCCTCCCCAGGCAGAGACTTGTGGAAACAGGTGCTTCGAAAAAAATGAGAGACTTTGGCAGCTCTCTGACCTGCCAGAGCTCTGTGCATTAGTAAGACACAGTGCCTGCTGAGTTCCCTTCAGCTAATTAGAGGACCCGTATGGCAATGAATGGCCTTGACTATAAATACTTCCTGAAAGATCTCTAACAGTCAGAGGAAATGGGAAAAAAATGAGATGCAGCTACAGGGAAATTATTTCAGATGTTTCTTGTTTAAAGGGCCTCTTTCTTCTTTCTCAAAGTGGTCTAGGGATGAGATGCAGCATCCAAGACCTCCAGCAATTAAACGTAAGAAGTGAGATACAATTATATGCATTAAATTTAATACTGTAGATAAACCATTAAGATGGTGCTATCAAAAGGTGTTTGGAAGTGGGACACATTGCCAAAGTGCACAAAAACTTCCATCTGTCACCTTGTAGTGATCACTAAAAAATCACATTTAAACCAAGATCCCATTCCATGTTCTTGAACCTTCTCATGCTGCTAAAGGCAGCAGCAACAGCAGCAGCAGCAATACTTCTACCAGCACCAGAGAGGCAGCTTTTACTTCAAAAGTATGTTATCCTTCTGGCCAAGAACTGAATGTTTACAGAAGTCTTTTGGAAATCACAAAGACCAGCTCAGCATTTCCACTGCTTTGCATCTATCTGGCATCCAACTCTGTGGATAACAGGAGTCAGTACTTTATAATAGGAGAAAAAATGCTTTGCCACCAGGGATTGTGTCTGGTATTTACTGTACTGGTGTTAAATCAATTAGATGTTAATTCAATACTTTCGTACCAATTGCTTATTTTAAAATTAGCTCAGTCAATCACCCAGATAGGAGAATGCAAAACAGGGAGAGGGGAAAAAACTTTTTCTCATTTCCTGTGTCCCCCAAATTTAAAGCCATATAACCAGCTTTAGACTGTATGAAATATCAGAAGTGCAAATGTCACAGACAGAAAGAAAATAACTATTCTTAAAGTAAATGGAAACTTTCTTGAAATGCCCTGATTTCCTGTAGTGTGTAAACAGTCTGATCATTATGGTGAAAATAATCTCACTTAACAGAAGAACTGATTTTATCCTTTGACCCATATTAAAAAGCTCACAGCAAAGATTAATAAAACTTCAGTTAGATATTTAATGTTACAGCCTGCAGTGTACTTTTGATAAAAATCAACACTACCTTTGCAATAATGTGACAATCTTTCTTCCTTTGATGGTACACAAATCCCTCCATTTCAATTATGATTAATACACAGAGGTCTCCTTGCTGTCTGCAGGTCCATGTGGCACGACAGGGCATGCTGATCTGTGTTATTCTGCATCTGCATTGGCTAAACTGCCATGTGCATACCAACACCTTTAGGTGGGCTGACTTGGTCTGTGTATAGGTCTGAAGGCTCAGGCTACAATTCCCCACTATGTGGAAAACTCTTTCCTGCAGTGTCCACACATACCAAAAAAGGACACTTCATTTAAAATCAGTTTAGCAAAAAGTTCCTGCTGTCCAAGATCTGTGCTGTCAAAGCATTAAACAATCTGCCTGGCCTGGAGTCTGCTGGCTGCCAATGTGCTACCCAAAAAAAGGAACATTTTTGCATCTCAATAGACCTTCCAGTATCAACAAATCTTTAAACTATAAAATCAGCTACTCTAAGGAGGAGCAGAAATAATGTCTACATTGTACCATGCTGAGGTACATTTTTGGTAATTCCCATTTGCAAAACATACTGATTCGATGTAAGTACAGCTGCTGGAAATATTTTAGTAAGAAAAATAAATTAAAGCTACTCACAGAAGTGTACCAAGCCCCTGAGAAAGATTCTGTTACACACACACAGCTTAGAAGCACTCTCGGGGAAAAAGGTGCATCCCCTGCACATGTGTCTTTGCACACATGTGGAGTTTGAGCTCTCACCACTGCACCATCTCCAGCTCCTGAAAGGTCACGAGCAAGTCGGTCTGTTAGAAATCTTACCCTAATGACTCCCACAAATAATCTACTGTAACACTGAGTCTCAGGAGGGACTATGGCCGTCATGCATGGAGGAATGCAAGAAACATCATATAAATGGCTGAAAGCCACTCCAAGTAATTTCCAAAAATTTAGAATTATCCTGTAAGCATTAGGGATTTCTGTGTATATTTTCAACCCTTCCCCACTTGATTTGTCTTGTCTCTGATATTTTATCAAAATGCTAATTGCTTCTAAACTTGCAGTATTAACATCTATCTATATGAAACAATGTGAAAAAAACTGATCTCTGCTTTGTCTTCCCCCAGTCATCAGGAAACTAAAAAATGAAAAGCATACAGTATTGCTGCTACTGTCAAATCATTATAAATCATTTGTAATAAGCAGAACCACTTTATAAATACTGAATAGCCAGTACAACCAAAGCGATGTGTTAGAGACCTTTTTTTCCAGTTCCTTTTTCACAGTATTTATTCACTGAGTAATCCCAAATTTTTGGCTTCCTCTGTGTCAGTCTCTGGGAGGAAAAATATTAAGGTGTCCACAGTGATTTTATTATACATTTGGTTTCCTAGTCACCAGTCGTCCTGGGATACAGTGTTTTGCATGAGCATTCGTTATACGATACCAGAAGGAGGTATTGATTTAACGCTTTGCTTTCGGAGGGGACCAACTCCTACTAGATATTTCACATTAGAAAAACATATGTATCCAAAAGTAGTTAATAATGAGCAACTTGCTTGACAGTACAGTGTATTTTTTTTTCAGAGGAATACAAAAATTTGCTTTTTTAATAATGGAAGGTAAGTTCTTTTCTGAACAATTTCTAATTCTCTCTGGGCAAAGTGAACTTCCAGGTATACATATCTGTACGTCAGGTAATATTTGACACTAAGCTCCCAATGGTCGCGCTGACCATCACTTTGTCTTCTTATTTCCTGGCTCCAGTACTGCATCCCATAATTCTGTCTACAGAAAACTAAATCAAGAGCAAAGTAAAGAAGTTGGGTTTCTATTATCTTTTTCACAAACCAAAAGAAGGGGGAACTAATATCACTCTCAGAATCACACTCCCACACCTCCTATCCTTCAGATCACCCCTTACCTTAAAGAAGTTTCAGTTCTCATTACTTTTTCCTTTATCCATCAATCATGATGAAACAGGTAAGATTGGGGACTGTTTAGCAGATGAAAAAGTTAACCTCCTTCCCTTTTTTTTAAAATATTTCAAACTGACAAAAGCAACTTGCCCAATTTTCAAAGAAGAAAAGTGACAATAAAAATATTATAACTAAGGATAAGACCCAGACAAATCTTTGGCACAACAGAGTTCAAAGAGCAAGGCAGCTAATGGTGTACACAAAAGTAATTCCTATTTGAAGGGTGCTGATAAGGTTTTATCAGTCTACATAGACAAAATCTGCTAATAAATCATTAAAATCTTACAAAAGAAAAGTTTAGTTGTACAGATTTTAAAATGCAAGGAACTAATTTATATGCACTGTTAATACAGAAAAATAAGACTTTTTTTCAGAAAACATGGAAATTACAGGTTCTTCATATTTCTGAATACTCAGAAGTGATCAAAATATTTCCAATTTGATAAAGTAGCAATTTGGAAAAAAATTAAAATATCTATATGCATATGTAAGTATATATATATAGAGAGAGATGTGTAAATATATATATTAGTGCTTTTGTATAAAGACTTTAAAAAAGTGTCTGAACTTACTTTTGAAAAGGGCATAAGAAGCAGTTTCCCATTATATACTCAGCAAGGGCTAAAGTAGATAAAATAATGGCCTTATTTTACCGCTTACTAAGATTTTAGGCTCCAGCTACCAACCAAATTTAGACCAAATTATAGAGCTGATTCTGGAAGTGTCCTTTTGCAGATTTTTGTTGGATTGGGTTTTTTTTTATTCTTTAGTAGTCAAAAAAATAAATGAAAATTATTTGTATTCTGATAAACCCTAACTTAAGTGGATCCTCTAGATGATGTATGTCTGTGCATGTCTAAGAACCACTACAGGAACTGAAGTGGGATGTAACTAACATCATATGTACAGCATGAATTCCACTTCTAGATAGGTTTATGTCTACATTTTAATACATATTTCCTAATGGAGGACAGAAATATAATTCTGCCATCCACAGTGAGCACACACCCAGGTTAGCAACAAGGAACCGGTCATACTGTAGCTGCTTCTCATACACTTAAAATCTGACAACAATAACTTTTCATGACCTGTGAGGTACAAAAGTCAGTTGCCCTCCTAAGTTGCATGCAGGGTTTAAGTGACAAACATGCTGTTTTATAATTAGAATAACCGCAACACTTTTAAGACAGATATACCTATGTATAATCTTAGCGGACTATGGAATAAAACATATCTTGCCTTTTTTCTTCTTCTGATATGTTAGAGTAATATGCTATGGTTATATATCTTCAAATAAAAGACAAAAAAGGAAACCAGCAGATTATCACTTCCATTCTAGTGAGGATTGTCTGCAGACTGACTGCTCCTTTAGCAAGTTTCTATAAATTCTGATAGGAAGCAACTCCTGAAAACATGTAGTGATGACTCCAGGAGAAAGGCAATTATTTGTCTCTCTGTTCAGCCTTTCAGAATTTGAGAGCTTTTCTCAACTCAGTTTTCTCTACAGTGGGAAAAACATACATCAATGGAAAGGGAAATTCCTTACATATAGGTCCTTTTATTAAAAACAAAAAAAAAGAATAGGAATTATTTGGTGTAACAAATATTTGCCTTCTTTTATCACCCGAACTACAGCCTTTTTTTCCCCTTTTTCTTTTGCTTCCAAGGAAACCAAAGAAGTATCAAAACTGATACACAATTACGTTACTTCCCCAAAAAAGGTTACTTTTTATTAATATTTAACTCAGGCTTCATATTCTTAGATATGGAATAACATGAAATCTTGTTTAAGTGTGAACTGTCACACAACCAAAAAATTTAAGAGATGATTAGTTGTTTTAGTGTAACAGATGTGCAGCCTTCTGGGGTTATAAACCTTCCTTCTTCAAATGCATGACCAAGCTGCACAATTAGTAGGAATGATCAAACAAAATTCAGAGCTAAATAGCAAAAGCAGAAACACTTGCTTACTAATACTACATCAATATATAGATTGTTTTATGTGACCACTTTGGAACATTTATCTGCCAGTTTGGCCCTACAAATTTCAGTCTTTCCTTGATCTTTTTCTTTGTTTGTTTCCACATACTAAAACAACCTCAGCCATGTTACTCCGAATCTGAAGAAATAATTTTCATGGCTAATTAAACATAACATACATGTAATCATAAAAAGCAAGAGGAAAAAAAAAACAGAGAGTTTCCTACCCGTAATAAGGACTGGGATTCGTCCTTTGTCTTGCTCTCCCCAGATCCAGAGTAGGGCTGGGTGAGCTGCCCGGCTTTCTCCGCTGCTCCAGCTGGCACGCCCTGCAGGAAACCCTTGCTCTCCACCGCCAAGCCGTAAATGGGCCTCGCAAGATGGGCAGCTTCAACATTTGGACTATCCCTTAAAGGCTTTGGCTGCTCTTGGCCAACGGACACTGGGGTCAATAAGCCCAGACTGGTCTGTGTGTATGATGGGCTCCCCCTCAGAATGTCTGTTCCTCTCCAGGTCACATTGCGAAGATCATCACTGGGGCTGTCAGTCCAGCCTTTCTCCTTGAGCACTTCCTTATCTTCTATCTTTTCCCTCTTCACTATGCTGTCAGATATGGACTCCCCCATTTTGGGGTCCGGATTAATCAGACTGTAGACCTTGAGGTCAATTTTTGGCTCCTCCTTGATGGACGAAACAGCGTGACTGTCCTCCCCATTGGCTGTAGTGATGTCCATCTCCTGACAGTGAACAGTGTTGAAGTGCTCTAGTAGTGACTGAGTGTCAACAGCTGTGAAGCTGCACTGACGGCATTTGTAGCAGTTGTGTACTCTCCTGGAAGAAAACAAAAAGCATATTAACATGAGAGTCTCCCCTTGGCCCTCCCCTTCACAATAGTCTGACCTACTAAGATTAAGAAAATAAATTTAACTTGCAGTATGGTTCTCTCTAAATAAAGCAAGCAGGTTTACTTTGATGTCTCACACAACAGGGGGAAAATCCAGCTGTTTTTTTGCCCCCACACCTTGCAATGGCCTCCTATTGTTCATTCACATTCCACTGCATTATTCTAAACTTTATACAATTTTCACTAGGATTTTGTGGTTTTCCTCTACAGTTTGCTGCAATACACTTTTCACTTTCTACTGCAGTACAAATGCTGAAGAAGCATGTATTTGTCAACCAAAATCAAATAGTTAGGAATCCATAGTTCTTATTTTTATAAAAAAAATCCACTTTATGTAATACAGATATATGTTAGAAAGTTAAAATGTTTTTAAAATTCCTGTACTCCCACCAATTTCATACGCTTTTGCTTTACAAAGATGATTTTGAATGGAGCTCTGGTTAACTCTTGATAAGTATACAGCAAAGGACAGAAGATTGTACACAACACTCATTACTTAGTTCTCTAACACATTTTAATACAACTTTAAAAGATGCTGCTCTAAAGAAAAAGCAAAACAATCAGCTGGGTCACTGCAAACTGTGTTTTCTTGTCAAATACGGATATTCTTGGGCAGGAGCTGTGGAGCAGTGTGGAATAATACACCTTCCTGGTTTTACTCTAAAACCCTATATAAAGTACTGCATTACTAAATTATGTAAAGCATATGTTGCTATATGAGAACAACATGTTATCCATTTACTGTATCTGTCATAGGAATAGAACACTGTTTATGAGCTCTCTAACGCCATTATGAATAATGTTTATAGCACAGGAGCGGTCAGAGCCCTCTGCCAGGCTCTGGGCCCCGCTGCGCCCAACATCCTACCAATGCAGAGCAAAATACCGTCTCTGCCCTGCAAAATGTACAGAACTTTATGAAAGCTTCTCCCTACAGACACATTCACACATCCCCACCCCAGGCATTCAGAGTCACAACAGCATCTTTAGCCAAGCTAAAAAATTAGTCTTTTGCTATCCACGCAGGACAAAACTTGTATGAGAAATCTGTTACTGTCCTGACAACTCCAACGGTTTGAATTAATTCTTTTAAGGCCAAATCTTTGTCTCAGTGAAGTTGATGGCAAAACTCCCATTGACTTCAGTAAGCGCAGGATTTGGCTCTTGGTTCATCTGTAGAATTGGAATGATACACAAAATGTCCCTTTTAGACTATAATAGTTTAGAAAGGACAACTTGCCAAACTTATTAAACCCCCTTGTCTTCCTTCTTTCCTTTTGTTGGAAAAACAAACCATATGTTATTTACATTGTCTGATTTTCTTGCAGTTGTGTCAGTGTGAAGACATGAGTACATACTCAGATTCAAGCTTTTCAACCCTTGTGCAGTATCAGTTTTCGTTTTGTCATTTCCCCTATTTATATTCATTTTAAGGGACTAGATGGGCTCATTCCATTATGCAAAAAATATATTCAGCTATTCTCCACACAGCCTTGTGGCAACCAAATCTACTCAGGGAAGAGCAAGATGTGGGTTAAAATCCTGTTCTGGCTGTGTTCCTTTAACTTTGTTCTTCAATTGTGTTTTATTAAAATCAGCTTGTCTCCCAACGTGACACTAATATATTCTTTCTTGCCATTTAATTCTTTTCTAAACCAAGCTTAATTCTCTTCTGAACTCAAAAAAAAAAAAAAAGAGTGCTATCTGATCAAAACCATTTTATAAATACAAAAAGCCAAGTTATAAAGAGGATCAGCCCTATAGAGGTGGGATACCATCAGAAAAGTCCAAGTTAGACAGGGGCTAGTTATCTTAAAAGCCAAGTTAAACAAGACACCATTTGGGGCTAATGGTTCAACCACATACACTCCCCATGTGAAAGTTTATCAATCCTTTGGGAGGCTACTTAGCCCTAAGTGTCTCTTGTTTAACTTGGCTATTTAAATAGCTAACCCCTTTCCTAACCTGGCTCTCATCTACAGATATCACACCTCCAAACAGCTGATCTTTTTCTGCCTAACTTGTCTTGGTTTTTAGTTTTTCTATTGCATACTGGCTAAATGTTTTTGATCAGGAGCCGTATATCCCACAAGAGTGGCACCACACTTTTGAGGACACAAGTAAATGTTGAATATTAGATGCGGTTTTAACTACATGGCTGAGGCCCAACTAAAATCACTTCTATTACATTAAAGGTTTGTTAATTTAAATTATTTCTAATTGGTTCAAAGAGAGCAATACAGGCTTTCTTTGTTCTTATGTGAGACTGTGATAAGCACTATGATACAGAAAAATTAAGCAGTGACTTCAGTAGACAGTAACCCAACAGACTTTTTTTTTCAGGATATACACTGTTCCGGTATGTATTAAAAATCTGCCACTGACATTATAAATCTTCATACTTTGCATGAGTTTGTCTTGTGTATTATTCTATCCCCAAGCTCCAAAACATAAGCTAAAGTTTGGAACCGTCCAAAATAAGTCACAGTCCCAAATACGAAACAAATAACTACTATCAGCTATTAGAGAACTTTTGAAAATGGAATTGGAAACTTAATTCTTTCCCAGAACAAGACATAAAAAAGAGAATGTTTTCTGCATTTTCACTCCACCCTGATAGAAATCAAAGATATAAGTTGGTAGTATCTGATTTCTATTTTACTAGAATTTAAACCTACTCCATGTTTCTAAAAGCCAAAGTTACACGTAGAATTGTGCACAAAGCTGTTCAAAGCTAAGCAATAAAATTTTAAGAATTCCAGTTTGCAAAGTACACAATGAGCATAGGAGAGCATTACCTCAAAGCTACAATTTACAGCTTAACTACAGCTATAGCGTCTGAAACTGAATTCATCACATTCAATGCCATGTATCAGTACAGGGCTCCACAAAGAAGAGATGTTTGAGGAAAATCTCAGTTTGCATGGAAAAAAGTGATGTAAATGAAGAAGGAAACAGCATTCTCCCTTTCGTGGTATTGTTTATACAGCATTTAAGCAAACTAACAGCAGGTTCAAGCCCGAAACTGACATTCTCAGCAATATGGCATTGGGCTGGCAGTGTCATCCCTTCCACTGATGTCACTTAGCATTATTATTTTCACTACAAAATAAATCAAAGATCTGATTATTTGTGGGCATTAAAACATTTATGGTCCAATTCCAAGATTAAATGTCAAGAAATTCAGGTCAACCTTTTGCTGCAGTTATGTTCTGACAACTTAAAAAAATCCTACCATTATTTGCACTGAAATATGTCTGAATTGGGTGCTGTCAGACACAAGGATTTTCCCTTGCAAAATCTTGAAGTTGGGGGGGAAGGGGTTGACGGATTTAGTATTCTTTATTTGAGCTTCCTAATAGGCTCCCGACACTAGCCGGTTGTTAATTAAGTCTTGTTGACATACTTCTAACTAGTCTGAAGTATTACAAAACACCATCCTCTACAAAACAAGAATTTTTTTTTTTTAATTACCTGAAGACAGTCCTAGGCTCTAGGGCATAGAAAATATTCTGGATGAAGGTATGGCTGTCATATCACGTCCATTTTTTTGCATGTTTTGAATTTAATTATGAATATAATAATTACTATAATTTCTCATGAAGACACAGGTTTATAAGAAAGTTTACTTTGGGGATAGATGCTGCACTCAAGCTTGTGGAGAGACAAAATACTCAGAAGGAAAGACAGCAAGGAAAGCAAGCAAGAAAATTCAACAGAGGGTCAGAAAGGAGAGGAGACTGGGCAGAGTGGAGAGCAAGGCTGAGATGAAAGGAGAGCAAAAGCCATTGGCAAGAGCAAACAAGTTCAGAGCAGTGAATTAAGGTGTCAGCAGGATGGAAAAGGTCCTCATTGCTGCTGCTGTTGTTCACTGAGTGAAGACTCCTGCTCTGCTGCAAAACTGGGAGCCAGCAGGCCCCAGTTTATACTTTTGCCCTCAGCTGGCTTCTCAGGAGAGTGTCCCAAAGGCTCCACATTTCCATAACCTGCACATCTGAGCCCCTGCTCTGGCTTCTGCTGCCTGAGAGTTGGACTGCTCAGCCTCAACACCCCTGTCCCCAACACCCCAACCCTGAGATGCAGCCCTGGCACTGGGATGGTGCGAGCTCCAAGCACTCGTTTGCCTTTTGTCCCTCTACCTCACTTATCTTGATGAGTTAAGGAACTATTTAATTTGATATTAACTCAAAAAGAATTCCTAAAGAGAACCCCACACAACTGCTGTCATCCATATTTTCAAAATCATTTATTAGAAAAAGAATTCTACACCACTGCCAAAGCTTTTATTTGAGTCTTTATATTTTCTTATTATATTTTGCAGTTTAATGAATCACTACCTATCTTGTTTTGAAAAAGAAGTTTAGAGAATTTTTCAGCATAGCATTTCTAATTACTACTAGCATGGATCAAATGCTTTCTGTCAAGTAACAATTTATTTGAAAAATTCTGACTATTGCAAAAATGAGAAAATTTCCCACATCTTTTAGCAAAATTAGAAAAAAAATCCACTTCTGCAAGAAGCTACTTTGATTTTTAAAAAAATATTCAAAATTAATTATTTGGATCAAGCAGGAAAATAATCTCCAGACCAACACACAAAATTTCCCCAAATACTGTTTGATTTTTATCTAAATTAAAAGTCTTGGCAACTTCTGGCTCATTAGAATACCAGACAGTTTTGAGAAAAAACTAAGCTTCCCAATGAACATGAAGAGAATCTGATTCCTCAGAGGTACAATGGAAAATAAGTAGTAGCAGAATTAGTGGAAAATGGAGGCCAATAAATCTTGTAGGGATTTATTTGAGCAAGCACATTTTAGTGAGGTTTAAATACAAGTAAACTCAAGTGCAGTCTGATTCATTGACTTCAAATTTAACTGAACAGCTCTCAAATAATCATGTCAAGAAATACTGAATGACTGTTAAGTGTATGTTCCTGTAGACAGAAAACTTGGAAAGAACTGCTTTTGCAAATTCTAATACTGTTGCAAATATATGGCTGCAAAGGAGTAACACTGAGACACAGAAAATTTTTAAGCTAGCAAACAGTGAAATTGAAGATGAAGAGCCAAAAGGAAGCAAAATAAAATAAATTATGTTGTTCAGGTATATGACTGAAAAATGAAAATAGTGCATACAAAAAACACATGAACCAAAATACGTAGGTAGCATCTAAAGACAGTTCTGATACTCCAGACTGTCAAGTCTAAACCTAAATATGTGAACAGCAGAATATTTTCTTTTTCTGCCACCGCATTAATGCTTAGTATTATGTTTACCATTAGAATTCCATGTTATAGATGTTCTTCTTTTTAAAATCTGAACTATTTACTTCCTAATAGGGAAAGAAAACACGTATCTGATATATGCAGAATGTCTTTTTTCTTAAGGCCTGATAATAATAAAAATAGAAGCTAGAATGCCTCAAAAGTTTTAGCTGGATAGAATGAAAACTAGGTTATACATAGAAAAGCAATAAAACCTGCTGGTGTTTGCCATTACAGAGCACCTATAATTAACTTCTGAGATTTCAAAAAAGATGCATAGTGGGAGAAAACAGCAGCAGTACAAGTAGAAAAGAAACAAAATTCAAATTATCAAGGAGGAGTGCAGGAGAAAGGGAAAGAAGTTGGCAGATATAGGGATGTAGTTTGCTTTAATTATACAACATTCTTAGAGTACTCAATAATGTCACAGACTGGAGGGTTAGCAGAATATATTGTTCAAGTGTGTTAAAGAGAATAGCCTAAATTTAGACAAACAACTTGAGATTCAAATCCTTAAGTGTATCTCTTGATTTTCCAAAGTGCAGATCCCTGTGACAACTGACAGAACTGCAGGGTGCTGAGCCCTCCAAAGGTGAAGCTGCAACTACCCCATCTCAGACTTAGCACTTGATTTTGAAAGTCATGGCTTCTCCTTTCCTTGAGAAAAAGGATCCTAGCTTGGCATGCTTGTTAAAACTTAAATTACCAGCTGCAGCAAAATAAAAGGTTGGGGTTTTTTCAGTGAAGGAGCCATTTCAATCTTCCAGTTATTTAACCACTAAAAAAAGATTGTTGCCATGCCCCAGCGGCGGACAAAGTGCTGCCTATGGAGTTCTTCAGCATGGCTCAAAGCTGCTATAATAATGCTTGGAACTTAGATACCACTTTTCATCTTCAAAGCAGTTTACAAACATTAACTAATTAATCCACACAACATCCCTCAGGCCCACTTGGATCAAAAATGGGGCACTGCATGCTGGGACCTGAATCCTCCGTGGGCCCTAACTCCAAATTAAAGATGAGCAATCTGCTTTTTTTTTTTTTTTTTTAAATAGACTCCTGATACATTGCCAATGCAGCCCTCTGTTGGGCAACATTTGGATGCCCCCAGATTTAATCTCTATTAAAGTATCATGCCCCAGTCTGCCTTTGTTAATTTTGGATGTCTTGAAATCTATTAAACGTGGCACAGTTTCTCGAGCTTTTAACAAAGCTTTAGCTTTGAAAATGCATCTTCCTTTGTCTTCATTCTAGCTGTCGTCCACAAAAAGATCTTTTAGATGAGATAGATACTGAGTTTTCTGTTGTTGTTGACGCATTAGCCTTAACTATTAACATATTCAGCATCATTTTCTAATATTTAACATTGCTTTTGCAGAGGCACATAGCTGTTGCTCTTTACAAAGCCTATGAGCCACCTCCTCTCCTCTAATGTAAACTGGACTGCCAGTTTACAACAGCCCAGGAACTGACCCAAGAAGTTTAGCAGGGAGTTGGCTGCCACTATGACATTGTGTCAGACTGAGTCAGGAGACTGGCTGCATCCACCTCCAAATAGGAACATTAGCATTTAAAATAAATAGAATGACACTGTAAACCAGCAACATGAAAATAAGCATCTGCAAAAGGATCTTGGGGAATGACATCAACAGACAAAAGACTGTCTGCTCCCAGTGGGAAACCAACACCAAAACGGCAGTGGAATGCTCTTAAACTAATTATTACATTGCTGGACTTGGGAATGGAAAATACTACAAAAAGGTAGTACATTGAAGCACTGTTATGGAGCAGGAAAGGGTTCACAGTCTATCTTGGAAAGCAAAGCCATTTGTGTTCCCTGACTGAATGAAGATGCCAGCTTTCTTGTAAAAAGCCTAAACTAAAATAGTGCCCAAAAGATTCTGGGTGGAAAATAGTTGACCAAACCTCAACTATGCTGAAACTTCAGCATCTGCACACAAATCCAAATTTCCCTCTCCTCTGCACAGGTTTAAATGTATAATTAAATCCACCAACTTAGCTGGTGGTTTTCCAAAACAAAGCGGGTGTTGGATTGGACTCTGGCTGTAAAGATTTATATCTATACACATTCATATTTTGATTTCCAGTATCCTCAAATGTTTGAGGAATGGTGACATTTAATTAAGAAACTATGGGAGGGCTGTTTGTTTGATTTCCAATCATTACTCATTTGAAACTTCACTGTACCTGTAGTGTCGGGAAATCTCTTCTTCCACCTGGGTGGTAAAGTCACATTTGGTACATGAGTGTTCTTTGTTCTCCTTGAGCGTCAGTGGCCCCTCTGCCCCTGGCAGCGTGTTTGTTTCTGGTTTGACATCAGATGCTTGGCCTTCGTGTGCATTCTCATAGTGAAGCAGGAGAACGTCCACGTCAGGAGTGGAGAATGAGCACTGATGGCACTGGTGTTTGACTCTAGAGCTTCCTGTCACCCCTGGAGACAGGTGCAAAAGCAAGAGAGCACAGTGGGAACAATTACTTTTTCTGCAAGCAAATGGGTAAGTAATTTCTCCAAGGTGCTTTTCTGGGCTGCAGAGGCCTCGGGGACAGAACTGACAGTGCTTAATGGTACATTTATGAATGTTGTGTAGCTGCTGATAGTGACGGAGAAGTGGGCCCACCACTATTACATCTGGGCCATGGCTCTTTGAGTACCTAAAGTCACAGAACTGACAGTTGTAGCTTGTCACCATGCTGTCCTCTGCTCCTTTGCTAGTCAAGTCTTTCTTTTTTGCCACACTTGCACCCTTTTCTGTCTTTGTCACTAACTCCCCATCTGCATTTTTGGCTAGATCATTCTGGTTAATGACAGATCCCCTAGAAAGCTTATCATTCAGATCTGGGTGAAGGCTTCCTGCCTGGCTTCCCCCATGCTGTTTGCTGTAATGTTCTAATAGTTTCAATGAGCTGGACGATTCACAGCTGAAACTGCAAAATTTACACCAGTAGTAACTGGTTGTATCGGTACCGTTTTGTCTAGAGGAATCTATTGGCTTGATGGGCACCGAATATCCAACTGGTGTATCATCTCCTGCTTTTACAGTGATTCTGTCTTGCCACTTTCCCAAGTCTCCAGAATCACATGGTCGAAGAGTAGGACTGGATTTATTGGAGTTTTTCTCTGAAGTTTTACCAGAATCAGAGGAGGGAAGGGCTGCTTTCATTTTGTTTGGGTGAGTCTGTAAGAAGTGCTGCTCTAGTTCAGTGGAGGAGTTTCCCATGTAGGTGAAATTGCAGAATTTGCAGCGGAAGTACTTGGTGTTGCCTTGGCAATCTGGAGTTTTCCGCCCAATTCCAATAAAGGTTCCACCCAAAGTAACCTGTGAATAAAGAATAAGGTCATTTTAGTTCATTTGCTGCTTCAAGCAGCAAAGAGTGGTGAGAGGGCAAAGAGAAATAGAGAGCAACTAACTCATAAGCCTGTTTGATTAACCACCACTGCCATTTTTATTTGTACTAAATGTAGTAAGAGATCATACATACACACTCACATATTTACATTTGTGGATGAAGATTTTAAAATGTTTCTCATAGCAGAATATATACTCCATATGAATAATAAATATACTGATCTGGGGAGACTGAGGCACACACACACACAATACGATCTTAGCACTCCCTGATATGACTATTCCTTCCTTCGCTAAATCATTAAATAATGTCATTGATAGAAAATCCAACAATGAGTTCCTGCAGAGCTGAACTCTTTGACAGTAGACTTTGCTGGTAGTCTGTGCCAGGTGGGAAACAAAAGAATGGGCTCTGGTGTTATTCTTTTAATACACTTACATACTTTAATCATACTCATGTTTAACAGTCCAAAAGAATTGCTTTTTAAATATGAGCAAACAAAACTTAAACTTTCAATAACAAATTCAGTTTGCTGTGTCGGAGTATGACCAATTCTTACAAAGGCTATTCCTACAGGAGTATCCAGTATCCACCAGGATGGCATTTCACAGAGCCATAGTGGCTGATGTCTCAAACAAGAGGCAGTTTTCTCAAGGATTACTCACTGCAGACATTCTCCAAGGAAATCTTCTGTTCCTCTCATGCACAGAGCTCAATTTAGTAAAACAAGGATGGAAAAACTACAGTAGAAAAATGGCATGTGGCAAAGAAACCTACCACACCCAAGTCCATGACATCACTAATTACACACACACAAAAAAAGGTAGGTCTGCTTAACTGTTCTCATGATGTCTGAGCAAAATGCTCTGCAGCAAGGGAAGAAGGCTTCCAGGGCTGATGTTATTAAAGCCTGTGTTCTCACAACAGGCAGGCCTGCCCTTCCCAGGAGAGCACCACACCTGTCCCTGACATCAGGGGGAGATTTGCTGCTCCTGTACAACTGGTTTGAAGGCCAAAGAAAGAATCTCTTGACAAAAATGTCACTATTGCAAGGCTTCTTTTCCTGAATAGCAAATAGTGTACAGCATCCAGAAGATAATTCCTCTTTACACCCAAAATCCATAGACATCAATTCCTTTGCCATCACCCAGTCTACACCATGTGGTGCAGACATGGGTGTAACAGTCCTTGTGACACATTCTCAATTTTTACACCCAGAAAATGTCTTACAGGGAATATAAAATTCAGCCTTGTAGGGTTTGATTTTCATTCTCCCAACCACTAAGTGTATTACTACATTTCTGCAGGATTCAGTTTTAATGCAATAGGCAAATGGTAATTATTTTTCTTCTCCTCAACAGCTGTACCATAAAGAAAACATGTGATCACTGTTCATTCAGTATCACATCATACGGAAAGACTCAGACGTACTGAGAGCATGAAATGTAAATATTTTTAAATGCATATAATATAAACGCCTTTCAGCCATTTAGCTCAGAGAATGAGATGCTATCCTTTGTATGCCATCAGAGTGAACACATATAATGAGGCAATGAGTTGCTAATCAGCATCCAAGTTTTTTTTTCCCCTCAAGAAAGCACGTTTCCCAAGCATTGGTTAAAACTTTGTCTTAAATAAACTGAAAATGGCTTTCTGTTTGTTTAGGACACATATCTCATTAGGCAATGATGAGTCAGGCAGCCAAATTGCTAGGACTTGGGTATAATAACATTTTCACTGTAAACTGGGGCTCCACTGTTCTGCTGTCAAATTTAGAATTTGGTTTTTTGAAGGTTCTTTGGAAGAGGGATGTTTTAACAGGTCTTCTGCAGTGCAGGAGTTATCTCTCTTTATTCATTTTAAGGCAATGGAGACAAAGCCATGCTGAGCTTGATCTGACTGACAGCAGTGGGATCTGGGCCTGCTGCCCAATATATGGCACTTCAGGGTTCCACCTACTGCATTAGTTCAATGTTCAAAGTCTCAGTGGTGTTGAAAGACAACTTAAAGAAAGCACTGATGGAATTATGGTAAACAGAAAATAACAGCAGCTCAGTGCATGATTACATAAGTTGCAAAGTGATCTGGTTTCACTCATTTAATTAGATATGTATGTTTGTTCTATGTATGCACAGAAAACTAGCCAAAATGCTTTACCTTAAGTGGCTGTAATGAGTAAATACATCCATTACTGTCAGCTGTCCAGTCACAGAGTTACAGATAACAAACCCATTTTGCAGACACTTTGTAGACACCGGTTAGAAACTGTAAGTGACAAAAATCTCATCTGCACTTCATTGCTAATCACTTTTATTTCAGAACACTGGTAAAACATATTATTAGTACTCACATTTTCTACAATGGACTGTAAATCACGTAATTTCTGTAATTCTGCTTAGTGGCCTACATAGCAAGTTTGTGTCCCATGCTAATACATCCTTCTCAGCATCCCAAGAGGATAAAGTAGAACAAATATTCCCATAGTATTTAAGCTCTTGCAATGCAGGGAACACATACAATGTTTATACCACTGGAATATAATTGATTACCAGTTATAGGTTTAGCAATTCCTTGAATACCCTACCACAATTCAAAATAATGCATTGCATTAGACAATGTATTTGAAAGACAACACAGGGTGATCTTAACATTACACTCAAAACCCATTTTTCACACATAACAAAACCTACTGAAAGCCTCAGTGAGGGCCATCAACTAAAGAGAACTGAAGAAACTGGCTTTCATGCAAAGCAGTTGGGAGAAGCACTTCAAGTGATGGCATAAACTGAAGCTGTTTCAGCTTTTAGCTAGCCAAATTTGGAAGAAGTCCATACATTTACAGAAATGTGGATTCGTGCACTTAATCCTTGGCTTGAGTTTCAAGCTTTTCAGTTATACGTTGTATCTCTATGTACACGCACTTAACTCCTTCACTGGGTATGTAACTGTCCTTAACCTCCTGCTGTCTCTGACCTACCCCAGAAAGAGGAAAAGTAAAGAAAAAGAGGAGGAAAGAGAAGGAGGAAGTGGAGTAGATATATATAGATATACCTACACATGCTCTAGAAATCAATATCCACATTGCTTTGTGGTATCAGAAGTGGTGAGTTCTTTTATTTACTCCCCTATTTCATTCTGATCCCAACAAAACTTAATCCCCTGCTTTGCCTAGACACTCCTCCCCAACATAAAGAAGAAACTAAACAAAAGCAAGGCTAAAATACTGCAATTCTGCTATACCAATGAAGTCCAAAGTGACAGCTGACATAGTGGCAGTCATGCGCACAGGTACAGCTTGCACTAAAAATGTAGGAGCAACTATAGATCAACAGTTACCTCAACAAGCAGAGAAGAAAATTAGTCTTCAAAATTCTCCTTTTAAGGTGAACCTAACATACAAGTTTGGTCTGTGGAAACATGATTAATTTCTTTCCTTCACTGTCACTTGCTTATGAAACCTTGGGATTATCACTCATTTCAGCAGCACCTCAATTATGGCAATATAGATGGTATTAAATAGTATGCTGTATAGATGGAGATAGCCATTAAAATAGGTTCTCCATTCTTGCTCTTGAGATGGTTGCACTCATATTCTTTAAAAATTGCTCTTCAAAGCCATGTCTCATTTTGGACTAAACTGAAATATGTTTCACAGTAGGATTCACTGAAACTCAAAACTCTCAATCATTAAATTTATTTATTAATGGGGAAAATTGTCAAAATCTGTAAGAGTGGGAAAGAATTTACTGAAAGGATTGAAGCCCATGTGTTAATACAAACAAGCTATTTCCTCATACACCACACACATTTCCAAAAATAGCCAGAAGAGGAGAAAAGATAACATGATAATTGACAATGTTTCAAGATGTACTTTCTAAAGTATGTTGGCAAGTACTTAAACAAAGCTGTGTAATTGCACTATATGTTTCCAACAGATATGTCTATATGACTTTAATTAGTCAGACTGAAGACAATGATTTCATGGAATAAAGGGACTTGGGCAAGAAGTACTTTTTTTTTTTTAATGAGTCTTTGGTATGTAATCTGTCCTTGATTTAAATGCTACCCTACTCTATTCTCCCTCCTCCTTTTCAAAATTCAATCCTAAATTCCATGACACCAAAACAGTTTATAAATACTTCTTACAGAAAATGAAAAAAATCACCAAGGAAGACAAAGTTTGCCAGCTCCTGTAATCATATGTTTTATGAAGAAAATTCTACCAGCAGAAAATATATCCACATAAGAGATTCAACTGCAAGGCTTGCACACACAGGGTAAAAAGCTGGTTTTGACCCCTGACTTCTTCTGCAACCACAGATTAGAATCCATCTTTATTGGAACACCAAACATTTTTTTTTTTGGCTTACCTGGGTTACATCTTTGGCTAATCAGGAGGTGAAAGGCTCCAGATCCCTTACCAATCTCCTGAGCCATCCAGTCTGCCTTTGCAATTACTCTTAATCTTCTAATCCTAAAATATTTTCTAATGCTCTTGTTTATTCATTTGCTTTGTGCAATACAGCATCCAGAACATTTTAACCATCCCACATTTATGAAGTTCTTCATGTCTTGCAGGCCAGAACAGATTCCTGGCTTTCATGCAAGTTTGTGTAACACCACCCAGTCCTCTAACCTCCCCTATGGAGACTTTACTCCCTCTTAGTCGCTCTCTTTCTACATGTAAAGCCAGAAGAATCTTCAGAGTATATTCTTAAAACTATTTACCATAACGCGTTTAATTTATAGGTGGACAGAACTATGTTGCACAAGTGATGTGAAAGCTCAGGGCAAACTCCTGGCTTTCTGGGCTGTTTCTACCTACCAAAACAAGAAAGCAAACTATTGGGACATGTTCATTTAAGATAAGTGAATTCTTGAGATTTATTCTGTCAGCATTGAAGCCAGTACAGTTCTTTAACATTAGAATTTTAAAAGTATTTTTAAAACAAAGACTCTGACAGAATAATAACAGGACTTAAATTAAGGTCAGGAGATGAGATGTACAAAACCAACAAAAGTAAGAAACAGAAAATCAAGACTTTCATTTACTAACTAATGCCACTAGACTAATATCTAAGACCTAAAAGAAACACCATTCCTTCTATTCTGTATAGATAAAATTACCAGACAGTTCCTTGACTACTGTAAACTCACACAGCCTCACAGGCTTAGAGGGAAACTTGCACTGATTTATACCAGAAGAAAACTTAGTTGCTTTCCTTTTTGCCCAGCAGTTTATTTTTTGAGCTCTCATCCTCTCTGTGGGTTAGCCTAGCAGTTTATATCTTTAAATATAAGCGTGACTATTACTAGTCTCACCAACTTTCTTTATTAACCACTCTTTAAACACTGCCAGATATACCTGCAATAAGCTAAGGAATATCAACACATTAACAACTTTGCCTCAAAGGTTGTGAATATACATTACACCAGTTATTTCACACAAACTGTCTTCGTCTGAATACTGTAATATTAGGGTAGACTACTTCTCACTGAAAAAAGGCTGGAATAGCTTATTTCTGTTACTGATCAAGTCAGTGTTCCCAGGGACTTACCCAGCTGACATGCTGTAAATCACTGCATATCATTCTGAAGAGTAAACTTGCTAATGTCTCCACAGAAGTGATATAAAGATCTTCTACTTCATATATCATATAACTCATTCCTTATCAGCTGTAGTCAATATAGAATTTAAATGGTCAATTCATGTGCTTTTTCACATAATAGTGTTAAATATGCATGTATGTAAATGTATATACATGAGAAAAAGAAGCACATGTATGTATACACACACACAAGCACATACATATGAATTTATTTATACATGTAATTTACCACTACCAATTTCTCTACCTGCCACCATTTCTTTTTCACGTCAGTTGTTTAAAAGAGATGACTAAATCCTATGGTCCTAAGTAGTGACTGTCTTAGTGCACAAGGCAGTCTCCAAGCCTGATTGTGAACCAGAAATAAGACTCAAAATAAACAGATATGCCCACAAGCAGATGCAACACCCAAGATAGCTTGATAGCCTTCAGTTTAAGCAGGAAAGTCCCCAGGGAGAGTTCACAACATGTCTCACCTGAAATGGGCCTTCTGGACCATCCCACCTTCATGCAAATTCTGTTCTAGCACACTCTTCAAGAACTAGCATGGCACAATCTCATCCAAGAGATCAAGATACATCATATCCAGCAACAGTTGTTCAGTTTATTTAGATCTAATTCCTGTTTTATGGCCAATTGAGCCTAAGTCTGTGAGACAAACAACATAAAATTTGAATCCATTTGTCTAACCATGCAAGGAAAATGAAATTTGTTCACATACATGTTTCCATTTGCTCATGTCAATCACTTATGTATCCATGTCACCTTCTAGGAAGACCGCTTGATGACAAAGTTCAACTTTAAGAAGCTTTGATTTGTGAATAATAGAAAATGCTGTGCTTGTTTAGGTCTTCAGTCCGGAATTCTCACCATTATCTGTAACAGTCCCTTTGTCAAAACCACCAAAAATATAAATCAAAACTTTTATCATGAGAAGCACTGCTGATTATATTTGTACTCCTGAAGACCCCAACAGGAATTTTTAGTCTTACCTTCACAGCTTCATATCCAATCAAACCGCTAATATAAGAGTGGAGGATTAAAAACAGAACCTACAAATAAAGCCACTTGTTCTCATTCAGCTGAATCCTAGTTAGACCGGGCTTCATACTAGTCACACACGTCTAACATGAGAACAGAAAAGATGCCAGATTTGACAGACTGAAATCCAGACCACTAAAAAACACCCATGGCATAACACCATGTAGGCACATGAAACTCACCCATGATTTATAAAGGACACAAGATTTACACACTGCATGCGTGGGCACTTCTGGCACTTTCTAGGACACTGAGCAGCCTGCTGGCTGGACATTCAGTAGTGCTCTCGGTTGCTGTGAAAATCTTGGAAAAGTTGGGACTTAATGTAAGTTGGTACTTATATATGTGACTAGTAGGTCAAGGGAGGTGGTACCCCCTCTCTACTCTGCTCTTGTGAGACTCCATCTGTAATACTGCATCCAGATCTGGGGCTCCCCACACAGGAAGGACATGGATCTGTTGGTGTGAGTCCAGAGGAGAGCCACACCACTCCTATGAAGACAGGCTGAGAAGGTTGGGACTTTCAGCCTGAAGAGAAGGCTTCAGTGATACTTTATAGCAGCACTCCTGTCCCTAAATGGACACATGAAGGCTGGAGAGGAACCTTTTACAAGGGCATATAGTCACAGGACAAGGCGTTAGACCTTCAAACTGAACGAGGTCAGGTTTAAATAAGATATTACAAAGAAATTCTTCACTGGGAGCATGGTGAGGCACTGGAACAGGTTCCCCAGAGAAGCTGTGGATGCCACATCCCTGGAAGTGTTCATGGCCAGGCTGGACAGGGCTCTGAGCAACCTGCTCTAGTAGAAGATATTCCTGTCCATAGGAGGGGAGTTGGAACTAGATGATCTTTAATGCTCCTTCCAATGCAAATCATTCTATAAGCCATATATGAGAAAGAATTAGACTGAGTGGTATACAAAAACTGTTAAAATATTGTATGTCTAGAAGCACAAAAGAAAAAACCTGCCCATTAACCTCTCATCAGCCTGCAGGATAGTAAATAATGCAGTAATTTAATCTTTCTTTTTCCTCCTCAGAAGCACTGAAATACAATCAAGAAACTTTAGGATGGCTTTTATTTGTCTTCTTATATGTCTGTCTAGATTTAAAACCATTAAACAATCAAAATGAGAAGGCTGGATTTTTTAAAAAATCATGGTTTCGTACATTCTGAATCTTTCTGAATCTTGGCTGAATATAAGAGGAGGTAGATCTGTACCTATAGGCTCCAGAACCAGGACCATGCTGAGCAGGAAGCTGCTCAAAGGTAGCAAACACAATTTGAAGCAACCGTAAGAACTGCTGAGCACTGCAGTATGTCTTTATTCATTGCTGCAGCAATACCCTTCTCCCTTGGGACATGCCATCTGAAACCCTCACCTGAATGCAGACATTTCTGTCCTTTCTTTGAGGAACACTGTTCTCTTTTAAAGTGTATCAGGAAATGGGGTCACACTCCCTTTTATACAATAGCCTAATGGCTTGAACACTTGCTCAGGAAACAGGAAAAGTAGGCTCCTTTCCTTGCTCTGTCAGGGGGGATCCAAGCTTTCTTCTTCACCCTTGCTGGCCATCTCCTATTCATTACCTATAAGCTGCAATGTGGAAGACAACATTCTCCAGCCTTTCTGTTGAAGCTGCCCCATTCACTACACATAAAAAAATTGGGGGTTAAAGACTGACTACTGTCTACTTGGCAGCAACTTGCCTGTCTCCACATTTTTCCATATACATTGAAGAGTCATTAGATCAAACACAGAAGGAGACTTAATCATGTAGCTGCAAAGGCAATAGATTTCAGGATCATAGCTGTTAATTCAGTCACAGAAATTTTACTTTAACTGAAGTCTTTAGATCCAGTGAAGTCTACTGCTTTAGGCACATCCACAAAGCCTTACACAGGCTCAAATATTCAGCAAAACAAAGCTGCCTATAGAGATTGATCAATTAACTAAATGTGGAGAAAAAGTAATGAGGGGCATCACCAAAAGTCGATTCACTGAACTCACTTCAAATATTATTATGATAAAAGCTGTAAAGCTGATTAACACATTCCCTGGGAATTCAGATACGTGATAGTGAATGTTTTCTGAAATCTATACTGCCAAGAAAGTTAACCTCCTAGAAACTGCTCCATGATTTTACCCAACTCTATGGAATTTATTATAACTCAATGAACCAAAATCTTTGAAGAAAGAAATGGGAACAAAGAGTACAGAGGCTCTCCAAAATAACATTTTCAAAAATGACAAACAAATCTGGCTGGATTACACTTTCAAAACAAGCAAAAATCTACACAGTAGTAAGGCCAGAAAGATTGGATTATTTACACAGTTCACAGCCAAATCCTCTTTAGGTACTACAAAACACAGTCCCAACATTTGCATACCTGGACGTGAAGCCAAATGATATCCCTAGTTTTTCTGAATACAATACCAAAAAACACCTGCTAAAAGCTGGGTTTAGGGTCAGGAGGGTGTCTTTTGGCTGTGGGTGGGGTTTAAATTTTCTAGAACAGACTTCACTTCTGTGATGTAAGTCCAAAAAATGCATTTGATTTCTTTCTTCCAAGCCCTCAGCAAATGGACCACATCCCTACATATCTGCAGATAGGACAGGAGATAGTGTTTTTTCCTGCACTCAGTCATATTCCTACTGCTTTTCATTTGCCTTTTTTATGAATGCAAACTACGAACTCAATAGCATCACCTACTACTCCAAATCTTCGTACACTGTGGTCTCCAACTGGCTGCTGTTAGCTAGATCATCTTCATCCCTGTCTTCTGCACCCAGATCTCTGGCCTGAGACCATAAATCTACTGATAACTTCCAGAAAAGTTACAATAGAACACACACTTTTTTAAGAGCAAGACGATCAATAAATCAGACCCTAAGACTATTCCATTACTATTTCAAATTAATTACAAAGGAATTATTTTTGTTTATCCCAGTACTTATAAAAAATAATATTGTTTACATGACCCAATTATTCAGGGTTCCCTCTCTGTGTTACACAGAAGTTTGACTGAACCAATCTTGACTGGAGCACCAATCGATATGACCCATTGTTACAGCAGGAGACACCAGCCATTAAGATGTCTGAGAAAAATCCCCTCAAAAATGAGTAAGAGTAGCAAAATAAACATGCGTGGATGCAAAGAGGATTTTCAGATACTCTTTTACTGTGTTTATGCATCTCATAAAGCTGCTCTGAATCAGGAGTACAGGGGGAGAAAGCATAAAAATATTAATCAGTTACTTATCTTCTGACATGTTCTGGATCAACATCTGGTACATGTGCAAGTGATGCAGTAGGGCATTTGTCACAAAAGCTAGTTTAATCCTCTATTCCCAAATTGGGCAGGGAAAATTAGCACTCTTACAAAATGTTTTTTATCTGGGAAAAGACTGATCTGAAGTAGATTATCTATGGGCTGTTTCCTACAGCTTTCTGTCTCCCCTGCAGTATCTTACTGCCAAAGTTTAGTAGACAAGTATAGTCTAGGTTCAGCTGTTTTATTTCTCCTTCTATCAGTTCAAACTGAGATAGCTCACACATCTGTTTTATTTCTGAAAGCACTGCATAGGAAAAGTGTCCAGATCGTTCTAATCAAGCATAAACTTTCCTATAAATAACTAAGGACCTAAAGAAACAATTGTTTGGAGGAAATGAAAGTGTGTTTAGAAACTCAAATTCCTCTATACTGTATGCCTGAGCTGTTCCAGTTTGAATGTCTTCCTGACAGCATGGATCAGTTGCTCTAAGATGGTGTCCCTGGAGTCAGCAAACTGAAACTATAGTAGGAAATCCAGGTATTAACATCGTACTATGTGCTAATTATAAACCATCATTTCACAATCTGACATTATTCACTTCTAACCTCTTTAAACTAGATCATGTATTTGCTTTCTAATCACAGTTTGACAAGAGAGTGTCTGGCATAAGACAGTGAAGCGATCTTTTAATAAGACAGCAGTTCAAAGATTGCATCTTTTACACATAGCAACAACCTTAGTTTGATTTGCTGCTCCACAAAGAAGTTGTAGAGTTTCTGAAGAAAGAGGAAAAGTTTAAATCATTTAAAAAGATTCAAGTTTCTGACTTGTTTTTTGGTTTTGTCTTCTTACTTGATGTTAGATGTTAGCCACCTTAATTTGTCTTGCAAAATTTCATTCCTATAGCTACAGTTCCTGCAAGCATTATTAAATATTTTCAGCATTCTACATTTTTATTTGAACATACCCTGGAGCTTTGTGTGGTCGTTACTACAGGGTTTGTATGCATGCAGTCATTTGAAAATAGATGGGACATTTGAGTCATACGGAAACTTTGTTACTACTTTTTTCTTGAAACTTGAATTTCTGTATCATATAGAATATTAAAGTATCTTACTGCATGCCTCAGCTCATTCCAAGGATTTTTTTTAAAGAAGCATCAATTCTTTTTTTAAGTAAAACATTTTCAGTCCACTCTTTCATGGTAAAAATATTTTTTTTCAGCATTATCTATAGTTTTTCCCCTGCTTCAACTAGATGAAAAAATGACTGAGGAAATAATCCCTTCCTTACAGGCTTACTAATGTGAAGGACAGCATGGATTACTGTTACTTTTGAAATGTTTTAAATACCCATTGTGTATCCTGTTTTTCTGGCACTAGACAACTTCAGAGCTGCCAAGACTTGCCATTTATTTTATCTTAATAAAGAATCAATAAGCCAAATCTTGACTCCCAGCAGCTGATAATTTAGGATTACATTTTTAATTTCCAGCTGCTGTCTTTTGTCTATCTGGTTGCTATTTTTCATTATTATTTGCTCTTTTCTTTCCATGACAGCAAATCCTTCAGATATGATTACCAATTCAGTGGTTTGCCTAGTTGCTGAATAAGATCTTTTGCTATTGATTATCACAATGACTAAATAGTACACAGAAATGTCACTGGTCAAAAAGCCAAATACTGCTCTACTGTACCAGATTCTCAGCAGACCCGCAGAAAGCCTGGCTAAAACAGATCAAAACATTTCTTAAGGCTTAAGCAGGTTATATGAGATACACTAATCACATAGGTAGAAGAGTCTTTGCAAACAACTGGCTTTGCAGCTGAGAAGGCAATTAGCAGAAGCAGGGAGGCTGGGAAAATACAAACCTGCACGTCATAAGTCCCATTTAGTAAGACAGGCCTCTGGGAATTGATGTCCTGCAGCACCCCTGAAAGCACAGTGCGGTTGACTTTCTGGAAGTCTTTGGAGTGGCTGAATTGCACCATGTTGTGGAGAGCCAAAATTTTAGTGTCGAGCTCAGCATCCTGCCTGGTGCGGTTGTGCAGTCCTAGGTGGTACTTGCGGAAGTGTTTGATGAGATCTGTGGGGTCATTCCCGTAGTAACCATACCCACAGATGTTGCATTTGAAGTCCTGAAGCTCTGGAGACAGAGGTGCTGTATCTGGGTTATCATTTACCAACAAATCTGCCTTCGATTTGTTCAGCCTTGAACCCCCATCCAAAGGCACTTGTGGGTTTTTTGAGGCCATGGGGACCGGGCTTGAGCCTTGGCCATCAGTTTGACCACTTTGCACTTGCACTGTTTCATCTGAAGCTTTTGGTGACATCTGATGCTCCTCATTTGTCTCTGCTGTGTCTCCTGACGGGGTACAGACCACATCTTGGGTGTCATCTGCATCTGATTTTTGAGGAGACTTCAAGGGTTCACAGATTCCCCCAACAGCTGGAGATGAGAAAGCCAGCATATTTCTGTCTGTCACCTCATCATGAGGGAAGGATGGAACATTTCCTCCCTTATTGTGGCTTTCATAATTGAAGCCAGCCTTTTCACTCAGCACTGAGCTTTTTAAGTCCTTTTTAACACTGGAAGATGGCTCTTGGACATGCATGCAAAGTTCCTCCTTGTTATTTAACTCTGCCGCATCACCCTGGTCAGTGTTTTCTTGCATCTGCTCTGCAGAAAATTCTTTTTTCCTTCCAGACTCTTCACTTTCAGTACCTGTAGACTCAAGGGTCTGTACCTCACCTTCACTAGCAACGTTTCTTAGAGGGGGGTTCTTTTTCCGGACCATATCTACCACAGAAATAAGAAAGGAAAAAAAAGGAAGGGGGGGGGGGGCGGGGGGGAGGGGGGAGGGGGGAAAGGAGGGGGAGAAAGAAAAAAGAAAAAAAAACCTATAGAATTATTTGAGATATATGATATATATATATATATATATATAACAGGTTACAAACCTGACACTTTTAAAGAACTCTGAAATATATGACTACATTGAATGCACCAACTTTTCAGAAAATTTTTGTCAAACAGGTTTTTAGACTATGCAGAAAAAATGATCACACTGAGATTGAACTTAACTAAAAATAGAACTTTAAAACCTACAGAAACACTACTATGAGAGTCAATGAATTAGAGGTTTCATCTTCTGAGAAGATAATGGTCTGGCAGAAATAATTTTAAATAAACACTGCTTTTAAAACAATTTTAAAAAACTAAGGAGAAAAATAAACCTTTGCAGTCTAATGCTCATACAGTGCACAACTACATACAAAGTAACTTTGCAAAAATACACCTAAAAGAGACAGTAAGAAGTACTTAAACAAGTTATTAGGAAGGAAACAGATTTAGGAGAATAAGTAATTTGAGGTTTCAAAGAAAGTATTTTTCCTAAGCAGGTATCAGTTTCTCTATAGCAAATTTTTCCCCTCCTACTGCCCATAAACTTCAAACAGGATTATATGGATATTCTAGAATCTGGCCCCACAGTACATTATTCATGTAATTAGTTCTATTTGCCAAACAAAGAGAAACTAACTTTATTGGGAAACCCGTTGTCAATAAAATTTTACAGGCCTGGACCCAGACATTTGACATCATTGTGTGGCTGAGTAGGGATCTGCCCTGAAAACACCTGCAATCCACATGGATCTAATCAGTCAAACCTTCCTCTGCTCAATCCTCTCAGCAGACATAGCTACTGCTGCTAAATCTGCAAGCACACTTCCAGGATCCATTTAAGAAAGCTGAGACAGGACAGCAATAAGGATCAGAGACAAAGGAGGAGTCTGCCACTGGTAAGTTAGCTGTTCGCTCAACAGGGGAGATTATGGAAGGACAAGTAATCAGACTATGCAGGTATTAAGTCAAATTCCTCATCCACTATGTATTTCCCCGTTTCCCAGCCTACTTAGAGAAAACACATATATGAAACTCCCCTGCTCTCCCCACTGTGTGGTTCTGGATTTGATATTCTTCACCAGCTGGTTTGATCCATTTATGTTCACATGCTAGCTATGGGCAGAAGACAGATGTGCTTCAACTTTTTCTATGCTCTCAATCTTTGCCAATGCTGTATACAGCAATGGGTGTTTCTCTTTGCCAGATTGTGTGTGGTCTGGTGGCAGCAGCCTGCACTACCACACATGAGATGTGAGCTCCAGACTCAAGTCTGAGCCCCCATTTCCAGCCCTGGCCGGCCTCTGCAGAGGCACTGAGATATATATTGCTCTGCAAAGGGAGGAGTACCTGGCGACTCTGGGAGCAGCACTGATGCGCTCCAAATGGTGCTGTATCCAGAACTTTAAAAGCTAGGAATGACCTTCTCAAAACAGTACTTTGAGAAGTTAGGCCAAGGACAAGGGTTAAAAATAAAAGAACAGGCGTCTGTACATTCTCTTTATTTACATCTGCTCAACATGAAAGGGCACTGTATGCTCTGTTGATAAAAACAGACAACTTCTTAGGGGAAGTGTTCAACTTGTGTCTTGGGCTGGCCCTGTTGTCTTTGTGGTTGAGCTGATCCACAAGCAGCATGGGCTACAGCAAGACGGCTTTCACACAGAATGCCAGCTCATGTTACAGAAATTTTGACACTCTGTGTGGTCTTAATAGGTTACTTAAATGCCTACTGTGATTCCTTATTGTAGAAGACGTGCATGCTTGGGAACCAAGCGTCTTCTCTTTAATGTCACCACACCTACCAGGATATGTATGCACTAAATTTTACTCTTTTTTTTTCCCCCCCAGTAACTTTTGAACCGTGAAGTCACTCAGAACTAAGACAAAAGAAAGATTTTCTGTTGTGGTAACAGAACTATTACAATAAAGACTCGGCCTACTAAAACAACATACATACATATATAATTCAAGGTATAAAGATAGCCCTCAGACTTTTAGTATTACAGCTTCTCTGTGGGACTCCATGAATGCCCTTGGTTAACACACACTAAAAATATCTGTGAGCATCTCTAGTAGGTGTTCCGCTAAGTCTGTATTTTTCTTCTGGTTACACCTCCCAAACCATTTTTAAAATAACTTCTGTTTAAATACAATTCATGGCACAGGATAGAGAAAGAAGCCCTGACTGCACAGTGAAGAAAAATCAGAAATCAAGAAAGTAAACATCATGACTGTTACCTCAGTCAAAATTAAACAAGATTAAATGCAATGTTTTAAAATGTTTTCACTACAGATATTTTTGGCAGATAAGGCAAGCTCAGAGATTTGCTATCTCCGTAGCTAACAAAAGAGGGTCAGAAAAAAGGACAGAAAAAAAGTCCCTATAAAGAAAAGGAAAGCAAAGCAAAATCTGGACTGTATACAGGCTAACTGGACAGCAGATGTAGATACTTTGGTTCAAATTTTCCCATTATATTTGTGAGTCTGTGTGTTAATGAAAGGGAAAAACGAAAAATCTATCTGCCTAGTGGAGGTTTTTCATGCAGTATTCTACACTTGAAGAAAAAAAGAAGATAATATTCATTTAAATATAAAAATTTCCTTAAGCTGAATTTCAAAGTATTTTTCCTTCATTTTTCTTTTAGCTTTTGAAAAATCATCTGTCATTTATTTGCTTGATATCAACTCAAGGGAATAGTAAGAAAAGACACCAGGGGGGTCTGTCACTGAAAATCCACCACTATCATTTTTCAGAGACATATTATGTAAATAAAACTACATTTGCAATATTCCTAAATTGGAGAAACCATCCCCTAGCAAGTCATAAGTTAGATACAGAAAGAATATAGCCACTCTGAAATTATTATCTCTAAGACAAATAACAGATTGCACAATGTTTTATTGTGTGCCAAAAACGTTTTCGGTTAACAATTTCACTTGAAAAAATAGATCACATACTTGTAAAATCATACCCAGCATTGACTTCATAAGGCATGTGGCTTTAGAGTGCTTTTTACAGTTATTAATTCTATTAGTCAACTAGCAGGCGGGCTAATGCAACTGTCTTAGAAGATGCACGGAAGACACAGAAGACATTTTGAGAGCTGATCTGTATATCTGCAAAACAAAACAAAAAAAGGTTTTCCTTCCTAAATTATGCATTCAAAATATGTGTTTTACTTAGAAACATTATCATACCTATTGTACATTCACATGCATCTATTACTGGGCACTTTACAAACAGTGACTGCTGTAAATTAGGTTTCCAGCTCAGACACACATGCTCTTGCACACATACTCACACACAGAAAGAGAGACAAAAATATTTCAGAGGTAACATTCACCAAATACAAAGTTTAAACAAGTTTAAAGTAACTGTTGAAAATGAGCTGTAGAAAAGAACTGTCTTAAAAATTCACAGACATTAACAGGCATTTTGCATCATCATGGGACTGGCCTAATATCATACAAATAACTGATTCGCATCCAGGCACTGCTATCAGCAATTGGAAGTTATCATCTGCTGGCTGCCTCATGTTCCACTTGAAACACAATTAGTTGTGTTACTTTCGTTAGCAGGCAACTTCCCACATCTCAAAAATGCCATCACAATAGTAAGCACATTTATTGGCTGTTAGTAAAGAAGCCAAGTGATGAGCAGTCATTGGGACTGAACTACCTTTTCACCATTGAACAGTGATCTTCCCAAAATAAAGGAATTACTAAGTCTATGAATGAAAGGACTTCTCTAGTTGAGGGAATACTGGATAAGACCCAGATTGCAGAATTTGTCTCTGGGCTCCGTAATCCAGAGGTTTGTATCTTATTTTCATCACACTGAAATTACCGTTAAACCACATGGGGGGTTTTTTAGCTGATGTAAAAACTCACAGCTATTTTAAAGTAGAAAAATAATAACAGCTATCCATACTTTCCCTCAAAAAAAGCAAAGGCTACTCTACATGATTCACTGATCTGCAAGATACAGACTTTCCCATTCAACAATCACTCATATCAGTTTATCCCTGGAAACAAAAAAGTGGAAAGTTCTGCTAAAATCAATTTGTAATTCAGGATAATGAATTGCCATAGTGCCTACTGCACTTCTTTAAAAAAAATAAAACAAGAAGTAAATTCTGGTAATCAATAGTTTCTCATGGGTGGTGAAGGTAATGACTAATTACCTGCTGCTCATTCGCTCCCGCAGCAGGTCATTGTTATTGCTCATTACTTTTACTGAATTGGATGGCTTGTCATCAAAACTTATTGCAACAGAATGGTTGTTGCCTGGTGCTTGTGTTGCAAGTTTAGGTCAGATCTTAGTCATATGCTCTTTTTAAGAGAATAATCCCTCTGGAAATATGTCTGAATTTTATGAGATGCCACTGACTAATCTTTGTACAAGTAGATGCACAAGCAGACGAAGAGCAAACCGAATCAAGGGTCTGTGAAGACTGTGATATTATCAGTCAATATGCTGCAGCAACAAAAAGTTAAATGAAAATACACATTTATATTCAAGAGGCTCAAGTACAATCTCTTTGTTAAGGAATAGTTAAATTAATACTTTTATACTCATATATATTACACACCCACGCAAGGACATATAATGCATATACAGCGCTTGAACATCAATCATTTTGCCAGAATAATGCAGCAAAAAATCATTAACTCTCAGTGTCTCAGCTTAATATATGTCTAATACTTACCTATCTCACAGGAGTGTTGTGAGGCTTAATTAATTAGTGACTGTTAAGCACTTTGTGATCCTCTAATGAAAGGTGCTACATAGCACAAAGTATTATTAAAATCATTAGGACCACAAAAAAGCCCTATGGAATTCCAGCCTACACTGTCTGTTGGGGTTGGGAGTGATCTTATTATTAAAAGGAGACTGTCAGACTAATTTTCATAATTTTTTGAAATTTTTTCCCCCCTTTGCTGTTGTGATAGCAAGAAATTTAATCTTATCATCTTAATAACATACACTCATGTGGTTTGTTACTGCAGGGCTAGAGAAGAGAGCAGAGCTTTTGGCATTCATCTGGCTTTCCCTTTTAAGAAAAAAAAAATTGAGAGACATATTTTGACACCTTCCCACACTCCACCCCAGCAGGACAGCCGATCATGTGAGATCGCAGGATACTTGCTATAGCGGCATGGGAAAATACGGCTGTGGTTTTAATTTCTCTCCTTCTTTTTCTCCTTCTTTCACACACACACATTAAAAAAAAAAAAAAAGAAACAAGGCACAAAACAAAACCCAGTTTATTACACATAAATAGGCCACAAAGGCTGTCTGCTGTGCTTTATATAAAACACCCGTAAGTGTTCGAAGTGTCAGCTTCTATCAAGCACATAAGGTCCTAACCAATCTGGAGCCTTCTCCCCACTCTCCATGTAACAGTCGAGCAGTTCTAAGGCACACGTGCTCCAAAGCCAGAAAGCTCCTGTCTTGGGAGACTGAATTTCTGAGAAAGCGTCTCAGCGGCAGGCTCCGTCCATGGGGAGCCACCCGGCACCCAACCCTCCGCCACAGCCCGTCCCACCGGGCTGGCCCGGACCCGTGCACAGCACAACCAGAAAGTTAACAAACTCATTACTACAGCCCACAGTTCCTGTAAAACAGTGCCTGTTTTCTAATTTAAGCATTTTCAAAAAAAAAACAATCTGTACATACACTGGAAACTCCATGAGAAATTGCTGCCCTCACTGAAAATTAGATTACATCAGCTGCAAAGTACCCCAAACTCAGACTCGGTGGTACACAACTGGCTGAAGTTTCTACCTTTCTCCCTTCCCTTGTGGACACTTGCACAGTGAAATGACAGAAGACATGTACAGCTTCACAGCCCCAGCATCTCTGACTGGGACACACAAGCGAGAGGCAGTCACACACAATGCTTCTCTCCCAGTTTTGCTTGCGGTTCTTGAAGCAAGCCTGCCAGCAAACAACCAACACATGGCATTAACTTTTCTCTGCTGAGAAGCGAAGGAGAACAACCCCTTTTGTGTAAAGAACTCAAGAGTCAGGCCCTAAAACACAGGAGGGCGTAATAAGCATAATGACAAGCAACTGCGTCTTCAACAAGACCACGTCCTCCCCCATCTGGTACCGCTGTCTTCAAACACACCATACGAGACAGGGGATGTCACAACTTTGAGAAAATGCAAAGTTCCAAAGGAGTTTTTAATCTATACATTACTTTCTACAAAGCCCTAAAACTGCATGTCCACTCCTTCCTGCCTGAAATTGCTAGGGTAGTACATACCTCCTAGTATCAGTAAAATTTGGCAGGATCAGCCATTGTAGTTTGCACAGAATGCATCTCCTTGATATTCTACACTTTGCATGCTCCACTGAAATTGTGATAGCTTCATCAATCTAGAAAATGCGAGAAAGCCATGCCTTATACATCACAACAGTAGAGCAGCAATATAGCAAAAGGTTGTTTTCACCTTCTCTCTTACTCTACTGTATTTTCAAATTCTTCAGTTTAGTCCCTGATCACCAATTTGCCAAGAGCTGTTTATAATTTTTTTTCCCCATGAAGTCTACAACAAATAAAAAAGTAAAAAGAGCGTCTGCTCAAGCTTGTTCCTTCTCATTTACATTTACTTTCCAACATCAATCATTCTCAAATCTCTAAAGCTGCACTTTTGGACATCTTAAATCCTCTTCAGCTACAAAGTGCCATCACCTTCAAACAACTCTCATCAAATAAATCTCTTACTAATTCACATTGAATTAATTCAAAATTATCTTTTCTATTACATTATGCTTCAGAGCACATACACATCTGTGGTCATCTAGCCACTGGAATAAATTTAACCTTTTCTATGGGTATAAAACAGATACTTGGTCATCTCAGAGAGTTTATGAGTGGCATTTTAAAAGACATTGTTTTAGCCCACTTCCAGGCACTTATTTCATTTTAAGCTCACTACTGGAGTAATTACACAGACACTTTCAGGAGATACTAAAGTCAAAAGGAAATGTGCCTAAAGAGGTGATGGGGTAGAATTTTATGCTATCTTGAATTCTAAAACTGCTTTTATCTAAGAGTTCCTGAGCGTGGCAGTTTGCTGCCCTGCATTTCTTACTAGCCCACTGCAGAGAGCTTGCTCCTACCTGCCTGTCATTGCCATCCTTCCAGGATGGAAGAGCCCAACAAGGCAAGATTCACTTTGCCCTGGCTTCCAATCAAGTACCAAAAAGCACTCTGTAAACATGACAAATTATTAAACCTCAACAAAGCTTGTGAAACAGGAACATTAATATCATTGCCATTTTATGGATAAATAAAATGATCTGCAATAATGAGAGATGCAAAATTCATGGTGTTCAAGGTGACATGCAGGCTGAGCTCCTGGCTAGCGACTGAACCTGGTTTCTCTAGGTGTCCAGGTCCACATCCCTCTCCTGTATGTATTTCAGTAGAGAGACCATCACCTTAGCACTTGGCAAAAGGCCAAAATCCAGTAATTTAATAAGGTGCAGAAAGATCACCTCCTGCAAAACTCTAAATGCTCCAATTTATCATGACAATTTTGGGGTAAGCTGACATTTTATTTGTATGTAAATTAGTCCCCAAAACAGCATTAAAAGGCCGCAATTTCAGAGAACATTGTGCCTTTGCTTCTCTGTTCTGCATTTATCTAAACTCAGCTTTGTATATTAAAAGTAGTTTAATTTTTATGTATTGATGCTGCTTTGCATGCTCCCCAATCTGCTGTAACTGCACCACAGAGAGAATCCAGCCTGATTTGCTTACTGCAACAAATTAACTGATTTCTGCCATGACTGACACCTCCTGAGAGACTTGCCATCCTCACTGAATCTTCTGATTATTCTATTAATTTGCTGTCATTACTTTTTATGGGATGTAGAACATTCTCTATTAGATGAGACCAGAGGTCCATTCAGTCTGCTGTTTTGTCTTGGAGAGTGGCCAATACCAGACCCTTCACAGAAAGTTCAATTGCCTTTGGACAGATACAGAATCACCTACCGCTGTGAAAATAAATCCTCAATGCTTAAGACAGTGGCCTGCTTTCTGGAGAGTAAGAGGGTTTTAGCCCTTAATTATCTCTCATATTCTATGATTTGTTGTTGAAGAAGTCTTGTGTATCTACATTTCCAATAAAAGTTCCCAATATCCATCTGAACATTACAATGATCCTGGTATCAGTGATATCTTGTAGCTCTCACTTTACAATCTAAATCTGAAACAAAAAAGAGGAAATGTTTTAAGTGTTTTGAATTTGCTTCTTGTCAGTGTAGTAGTTTCTCCTTAATCTTGTACTAGACAGAATCAAAGATCCCCTAGGCTGTGGGCACATCTATCCCATTCCCACTGTTCATCCTGTCTTTAGGGCAAGCAAACGCTGTCTTGCCAAACTATTCTGGTAGGTGTGGCAAACTCCTGTGTTTCAATTTCTTCTCTACCTGAGTAAACTCAGTGTTCTTTGTAATCCAAATGTCCTTTGAAGACAATGGGAGTTTAGGGTTTGCAAATGACTCAGAACTGAATCTGAGTTGAGTGTACTGGCAGAGGCAATCATGGTGCTACCCTGAGTTGAAGAGTGAGGAAAGGTGACCTCCTGGCTCCTAGGCAAGAGCAATCAGGTATGGATACAAGAAGTGACTCATTTGTTCTTTTGCATTAAGAACACAATGGACTGATCCTATTTCCCTTGAAGCTAATGGCAGAAGCCCCACTGACTTTGAGAGAAGCAGGACTGAGATATGCAGTTCCCTTCTGCCAGGTGAAGTCTGTGATATGTGAGAAAAGCATCACAGTTCCCTTGCCCAACACCTCAGTCAAAGGGTATCATAAATTACTGAGGAGAAGAGGAAAAGATGCAAAGGAGATAGACAATGGTTTTGGCTAGCATTCCAGAAAACTTCAAATAATTTTGTTTCCAACTAGAGGCAAAAACCTGCCATTTGAAATGAAGCTGAAATTTCAGAAAGTGAGGAGGCAGAAGTCAACAGCCTAGACCTGAAACAGGAATGTTAAATCATCACTGGAGAGGGCATTATTGTAGTACTTTTCCAGCTAGACTAGAACCAAGATGAACATGAGTTTGTAAAAATGTCTTTTTTTTCTTTTTAGAAAAAAACTGGCAAGGGTTTCCAGACACAAGTTACATAGGTAAGAGAGGGCAACCAAGGGCAACCGGAGTTGAGCCCACGTACATCAAAGCAGACTCTGGCTTTGGGTATCTATCCAAGCTGAGCCTTCAAAGGTTCTGATGTTGCCCCACTGTTTAGCTTGAATCTTGTCTAAGCTTGCTCAGGAGAACCCACATTCAGAAGTATGGGAGAAGGGGAAAAGAACACACATTTGCCAAACTGTAATTTCAAAACAAAACAAAAAAATGTAAATCTACATGCTGGAGGGTAATACTGGTAAGTGTGGCTAGCTATTGTTGTTCCATGCTTTTCAATTTCCATATATTAGCATTCATTGCTGACGTTATTAAATCCAAAGTTATTTGGATGCTTTGATCAGCAAACTGAATCTTCAGTCTATATATGATGTACCTATATTAACGTAAAGTTTACAGAACTATCATATTTCCCTATTCTAACTCTTTTCCCCACATGCTGTGAGTTTCCATATATCCCACAGCCACACATTCCAAACACAGACTATTTTATTTAGTAATTTATTCAAGAATTTAGATAAAAAGAAAAGCAATGAAAAATGTTTGGCAATCTCTATATAAACAGTTTCTATACATTTGGGTTGAATCATCCAGTAAGCTCTCATCTTGACATGTGTGTGACAGATAAAACTTTCATCACCAATATACCCTCTTGACTTGGAGATCAGGATACAAGGGTATCCAAAATCTCTTTTACTCTTTGTGGTTATCACAAAAATTAACATCACATTAAACATAAGCAAGTCAGAATTTTGGCATTGATTTTCTGCTCGGCACAAATAACCCCACTCTTCATTGTGAATGGGGAAGAAACAACAGCAGTGGCAACCACAACAAAGGAGTGGATTGTGTGTTCCCTACACAAAACAGAAAGCTGTGCCTATTCAAGAAATCTTGGCCATTGGTCAGAAATTACAGAACTGATTTTGAAGCCCAATATTAGCTCCAGCCAAAGCAGTGGTAAATTACCTTGCCTTTGGAATCATCCCTATTAACTAGGAAAGACTCTGTTGTAGCACATATCATATGGTCCTCATGAAGACTCAGAAACACTGAGCCACTTTCTTAAGACAAAACAAAAGCAAAATGCAGGAAAAAAAAAAGACCAAAGTGAATGCAAATCGATTCACTGTGAGTGGTTTGTCTATTATTTGCCTTTTTTATCTCTTATTTATGTTTCTTTTGAAGCTGAGAAATGAAGTGAAATGCCGATGAGAAAGCTACTTTTACAGTTCTTCCACTGTACCAATTTGTTATGAAACTGTTTTAAAACAGAAGCGTTTTTCAGATAGCCATAAGAATTGAATGCACACATTCACTGAGGAGTATGATTTCTGTTTTATCCATTTCAGTTCTGGTTGGAAAAGAGGGAAGGAGGGTGCAGAATAAGGAAACTCCTTGAGACTCTGCTGATGTGGCTTTGCAGCAGTTCCATGTGTAGTGAGTGCCGGCAATCCTTTAAAACTGGCAAGGGGTGCCAGTGTCAGCCTGCTGACTGCTGGATGAATATATATAGTGCAAGTAATTCTGTTCTTGAATCAGTTTTCACTGAACTCCCACATAAACTTTCCATGGGAAAATCTTGTAATGTCTGTATAAGTGATTTTATGAATCTAGCTTTCAGCTTTTGATAGAAGATTTCTTACGCTACTGGCTTTGATTCTTTATTGCACAAAGGGGTGGTGCCAAAAGCCCTCACATTAGCCCCAACCATACAGACATCGGAAATTTAATTTAAGGATTGGCAATATGCCAGGATCATAAAGCACATTAAAAAAAGATTTAAAAATTGAATTTTTTTTCCTGAGAGGTAAATATGTAACTTCCAGAAACATGGATGGCAGAATCTGCACACAGCAATGTATACACAGGAACTAAAACTACTGATGGAAGTCAAATAGAAATGTTCAGTCTGCAGAGACAAACAAAAGCAGGCTGTTGTTTTTTCCCCACTGAAGATATATTTTGAAGGAAGTTGGAGTGTATCTCTTTTCCGCCAATAATACATCAAAAATGTTCCTTAAAAAAAACAGAGCTACTTCTCTAAAAACGTTAAGAGAGGCCCAACCACAGATAACTCTAATACTTTAAGTCTCAATACTCCCCTGTACTTAAGCAAGCCTTACCACATTGTTCCTGTCTTCCTCCTCAAGCTGCCTTCTTGCCACCTCAATTCCCAATCCAGTTCCTCACCAGTTTTAAGAAATATCCAGCAAAGATACAGCGTTGATTTGTTGCACTGGGATGTATCCCACAAGAACTGAAAGCTTCTGCCATGTTTTCACTTACAAAGAAAGAGACTATTAACGCAACTTCTGGGTTCACTGGCACCTTGGAGTCTAAAAAAAGTCCCAAAATTATTTGAAGAGGCTACAACAGCACCTTCTTTGAAGTAATGTTGAAACTTGTGCTGAGGAATTTGGGATGTACCTGAGATCTGAAGGTGCAGGCTACAAATTAACACAGCCAATTAGGTGGAGAAGCTAAGAGTCCAACACGGAAGGGGTAAGATAACCACAACTGAACAAAAGGACTGCCAAATGGGAGCCAGTTGGCTGAATATAAGTCATGTCATTCTCCTCAGCTAGCTGGCCCAATCAATAATCTGTTGCTGTTTGCTCTCCCAACGCCAATCAATCCAAGCTAGGGCTGCTTCTAATTTTCCAGTCTAGGAATAGCTTCAGAACATCCATGATTGTTATTTCCAACAGCTCAAGAGATAAATGTTTCATCCACACATCAGCGTGAAAATTCTTCCCAAAATGGGACTAGTCAAGAGTAAATAATTACTCCTGTAACAGTTTGATCTGATAAACAACAAGACATAAGGCTGCAAAAGTGATCTTTGTACCATTAGAAGTCGGGAGAGAATCCAGCTTCTAAAAATACTTGATTAACTGATACAGGACACAAAAACTGTGGTAATTCTGTAGAGAAAGTTTCACAATAGATACAGCCATTTTTTAGGGATTAGTACTAGCTATAAATTTCTTACCCACTGAAATCTTGTACAACTGGATTTATACTGCAAAGATGTCTTCCTTTGAAGAAGACAGAGATGAAATCAGAGCCAATTAAATTTAAGCATCTCTTAAACAATTCTTTTGTTAAGCAGTATGTATTGAAAGAAAAAGAATTCATGAGAGGAATTAGAAATTATCTTCATAATTTGGCCGTGACTTCTCTTCTTGTGAGTAATGAGAACAGCTTGAGATTACAGATAAAAATCTTAATGTCATAAGACATTCGTATAACCATTAGTATGTAGATAACAAGATGAGTGTATAAATGCATACATGACATAAAGAACAGAGACTGCAATAAACAGATGTATTTGTTATATAGATGGTACTTGGGTCTTCTTCACCATGAAAACCTACTGTTCAAATCAAACACAGAACTGAGTCTCCCTTTTTTAAAAAATAACCTTTTATATCATTGAATCCCATAGCGTCTTGATAGGCCTTGGCCTATTAATGCAAAAATAATTACCCTTTATGACTCCTAGATCTAAAGCAGCAATTTGATTTCCCATCCCATTACACCCCAAAGTGGTTAAGCTCTGGATTTCCTTTGAGTCTGAAACAAAAATAACTAACAACTACACTCATAACTCTTGCTCTTCATTCGCACACAGGGGAACCTACATGTTGTTCTCATTTTGCCTGCTCACAAGATGGCACGCTTGTCTCATGTCTCATGTCAACTGCAAATAAGTCTGTATTACACTCACAGCATCAAGGATAATTAAAGGTTGGGCACGGAGGTGCTACCAACATGCTCACACATCACCGATGGCGCCGGCAGTGCTGCAGGTTCATACACCTGTGCTGCAGTGCCTGAAATACTGTGTAGGCAATGACCTGCTGTTTCTCGCTTCCCAAGTGCAGATGCGGGAAGCAATGTGGGCTTGGAAAATGCAAATCCAAAAAGAAAAAGGATGTGGCTTCTTTAGCCCAAACTGAACTTTATCTACCTAAAACTCTATCAGCCTTCAAGCAGAAGGGCTCTCATTTCAGTCAGCAGTACACTATAATCTGGGCAACATACACACACTTGATGCGACTCTAAAATTACTGAAAATTACCATCTCCCTTGAGTCTTTCTAACAGCTTAACATATCAATGCCTAATGTCTCATTATGTTTCAATTTGAATCACGATTGTAAATCACTGAAAATACAGAAGAATGAGACTTAAGATTAGGATGGGGGGGGAAAAAGAGGATGCAAAAGCGACTGGATTTTAGAAATTATGAAAATATTGAAATCATCAACTGAAAGGTCATATAAAACTGAGAAATGCCAAGTCTACGGAAAGTAGTGGAATAAAGATCCCATGGTTCATTCATCGTAGGCAGAGAGCTAAGACTTCTTTGGATTTAAAGAAACATCTTTTTTTTTTCTTTAAAGACAGGTGTGGGAAACAGAAACAATAGGAACACTGCTGTAACTGATTTCACTTGCATTCACTTATAAAAGCTCTACCTAAACAGAGATATCAACTTTTAACTGCAGCAAGACTGTGCAAAGTCAGTGACTCTGTTTAAGTGGCAGGCAAGTACACATATTTAATTGTACACGCAGGCGTTTTGAGTTAACCTGTGTCGTATTACAGGTAACCAGCTGCTAATTGCTTTCTGCAAATCCCTACATCTTGCCCTGAATTCACAACATCACAAGACATTTTGGTCTTTGAACCTGGCAAAAATAATACATCTTCGGCTGTACTGGAAGTGGCATGTGAACACTGTAACCGGGATTCAAGAAGTGAGGAAATGTCACTGGTTTAGGCATCAAGATGAGCAAAAGGAAAACTGTTTTGCAAGCTCACAATGCCATAACAATTCTGTGCAAGCTGGAAACAGTGGAGCCACAAGAAAGCACGAGGCACTTCTCACTGACAGCTGAACTGCTTCCTGTAGTTATAAAAATATAGAGCTTAAAGTGATAAAATTATTAAAATGCATTGATAGAAAATGAATTCCCTAAGACTACTCAAAAATTAATCAACAACAGTCTATCAGCATAAACTACTGTGGCAACACAGCATTTCTAACACAGCCTGGCACTTACTTGCTTTGCTGCATGAGAAAAATCCAACATCGGATCATGGGTACATCTAAACTGTGGGACACTCTTCTGAAGCTCCCAAATCCAAATGCACACCCTGGCAACAGTTTCCGGACTACACATCAGAAAATCTGGTCCATTCTCCTACCCATTTTGAACTCTATCAGTAGAAACTGAAGCAAACAGACAAAGCACAACGTGTGCCATCCAGCAGATCAGGACTGTGGTGCCTGGGTCTGCAGGACAGAATCAGCAATTGCTCACTGCTGTCTTATACTTCCTACCAGCACACTACATTTCAGCAATATTAAAGAGACACTTTCTGTTCTGGTTTATAAAGGAATTTTTTCACTATTATCTTTTTTGCCCCTTAAATAAAATTTATTAGGGGAGGAGGGGCAGACCTATGGTTAGGCAAGTAACCAAGGACTGAGAAATGTCTCAATTTCCTTTTTGTCCTCAGAAAAGCAGCATCATACACTAACCACTCCCACTCCAAAACAGCCATATCATGGCTATGTTTACACTGGTTTTGTAACACTCATCAAGAAGTGAGCCTGGTCTTGAGGTCAAATTACAGGGCAGAGACTGAAACTACTACTTTATTCTCAAGTCAGTTCTTTCCATTTGAACTAGTCCATCAGGGCCTAAAAGTCTCATTTCAAACAGCTGCATCACAGATGAGCTAACAAGACAACCACCCAAGTGATTTTATACAGAAAATAAGAAGGAAACTGGATAACAAAAGTTTCATGGTATCTTCAATCTAGAAGTACAGAGATATCATACAGAAAATTACTGAAAAATTCTGTTATAATTTGGAATGAAAATTAGTAGGGAAGACTGCATGCTCTGTGAAATAACAATCCCTGGCACCTTAATAACTGTAAATGACTTAAGAAGGAGAAAAAGGAAAAAAACCTCCAACATAGTAGTTGATCACAAATCAAACCTATTCAATTCAACAACTTTGAAAGGTCTTATATCCCAGAGGAGAATTTGAGCAGAAACAGGTAAGTAATGATGTCACAGATGACACTGTATTAAGAAAACTATTTAAAGATGTTTAAGAATGATTAATCAATGAAAATTAATGAAGATACCGAATATGTGACTCTTTCTTCATATGAGTATGTTAAGTGCGGCTCATTTAAGACTAGCAACACAATTCCTAGTAGTGGGTAAACATTAGGGAGGAAAAGCTTAGAATCCAGTTGGCACAAGAACAAATAGACTAGCCATGATTAACTTTGGGCTGAAAATGAGAAGGAAGAGTTTTAACTGACAAAGCAGTGAGGCTATGAAGCATTCTTCCACCAGACGCTGTCAAGGCAGAAAAAAAATCCTGCCTAATTTTAGGATAAAGGTAGGTCACTTCATAAAAGGGATTACATACTGTGGTTGATGTTCAAAGAGCTACCCACTGCTCACAACTCCCACAGAACTTCAGGATAGTATTCACAAATCTACTTTTTCAAGGTATCCACACTATTCCTTAAAAATGTATGTGTCAAGGGCACTGTTTCCTCAAGAGCAGATGGAGTAAGGGCTATTCTTTGTCTCTATCATTTCTGCATTTCATTTAAGGCCAATAGTTTTAAAAAGACACTACCTTCTGCCTTCAAACTAAATACAAGGTATGTAATGTTCATGATTTGGGCAGAAGGAATTAACTGTAACATTACAAATCTCTTGTCAAAAAAGCCATCCTTTCCATCTGTCTCACCAGTCATTTGTATGTGTGACTGTGCCATACTCCAAACAGGCATTGCACAGTTCTTTTTGGATTTTGAAAGCAGCTTAGTTATTAAAAATGCAGTGAAAAGGCAATTCTTGAACCCTTTACATAGGTTTCACAAAAGACACACCCAGAGTTTCCAACACTGCTTTGCCAGGACAAGGTAACCAGAGCTACATTTAAAAGGGTGGGGGGGAAGAAGGAAAAGTTTTTTCAGTAAATTGTGCACAAAGTTTGTGTGGGACAACGGACTACAGATAGGATGCATCTAGAGTGAGTGCAGGTATTTTGAGACTACACCATGCTGGTCAGCAGAAAAAGTTTGAGTTTGGGTTTTTGGGGGGTTTTTTGGTAAGACAAAACACTTTTTAAAGTTCTGCATGTTACAGTTTTCAACTGAACAGAATCTATTTGGATGAAACCAAATAGGTAACAGGTCTCTACAGGTCTCTCCACAGAAGAAAATAAAAACTTTATCTCTGATTCAAAGGGGACAAAATTCTACATGTCTCCCTGATCATTCTTGGGGCTACAACATCTCTCTAGCTTCTTGCACCACCCCTGCTCTCACATAATCCACAATGCAAAAACAGAGATGGCAACAGATGGCTATGTTCAGAAGCCTGATGTGGTCAAACTGACCAATGCAACTCTTACAATTCCTAAAAAGCTGTTTAAGGGGTTCATTTGGGCCTGACTAACCACCACACATTATTTTGGTTTAGCTGTGTAAACACCATGCTACTTATTCCAAGTTTCTTCTTTTTCCGCACTAGCACAATTCATCACTATTTCTTTATTCCTTCCTGCTGCACTGAAATGCATTTAAACATGTATTTATTTATGGTACAGACTGTTTGCTAGAAGCAAGGCTCTTCGATAATCCTTGATTTGGCAGTCCTTTCCAGCATCTTGTTTCTGCCTGACATAACACATGAAGGGTTTTTTTCCCCTCTGGAAATATAATGGTGTTTTGCTTCTGTTTGTGAAAAGTGGGAAGACTGAAGATTGCCCCCACTAAGCACGTGGAGTAGAGGGTAACCCTGACAGGGTTCAAGGTAAAACTTCGTGACATTTCTCACCAGGAGCAGAGCTGTCACTGAGTCATGCAGATCCAGGAGCCAGAATCTGAGAGTGCAACTTCAAGATAGGCTTAAGCCTGTTGGTCCTGAAGGAGCCCTGCCCTCTGCCTGCACCCACACTCTGGACAAATGCCCTGCCTGTACCCTGGGGCTGGCAGGAAGCCAGTCAGACCATCCCTTTTTTGGTGGCAGCTCAGGCATGGGGATTAGAAGAGCTGAGCTCCCATCTCCTTCTCTGCCTTTCCAAAATCAACAAGCACTGGAACTAGCCAGGAAAGGATCACAGACACCTGAAAAACCCCCAGCAGAGTCCAAACCAAACCAGTACCCACTTCTCATGCAGAAGCACTACTAGGCAGGACACCACACTGAAGGCCATGGGCCACACTCCCAGTCTGCCCAAGGGTGAGAAGGCAGCAAGAAGGCTGCGAGCAGCCTGGGCACTGCCACCAACCGAGGCAACCCGGCTCCTGCACACCTGCAGCCCTCCTTGCCAGCGCACAGGGAATGCAAAGCCATCCTGGATGGTGTGGGTGAATGAAAATAAGCCAAGCCTTCAAGGAGGGAATGGTTAAAACCCCTTTTTTAAAGAAGAGAGAGAGAGGAAAAAAAGATTTCAGGAGAAAATAATCTTTATCTGTCGGAAAATATATGTGCTGTCTTCAGAAAAGCAAAATTGTTACTACAAGCAAACTGATTCATAAATAACATGCAGAGGAAAATTACAATGCTTTCCTTTTCATTAAAATGCTTTGAAACTACACTTCTGTAAGATATTCAGCTTTTGTATTACACAGCATAAGCTACGCTCTGGGTAGAATTTGGTGCACTCTGTTACACAGAAGTTCAGGTTACAAAAGCAGTTATTAGTTCATATTGACTATAAACATGTTTAAAATATGCAGAAAACTGGCCACACCATATAGAAACCAGATGTAAGAAGGGTGATGAACTGGTCCATACCAAGTGCAACATTCCCTTTCCACCCAGGAACCCTGTTTTATGAGTGAGAATACTATCTTTGGCATACTTTTCTCCAAAATAAAAAGTCTGCTTCAATGTTGAAAGTCTAATCACTTTTTTTCCCTTATGTCCTCATCTGAATGCTAAAGAGCAGCACTATTAGAAATAAACTATCACTTTATAATTACGTTTTCACCAAGCAGTTCAAGGAGTATTTATTTACATGAAATTAAGTGCTAGCATTTTTTGACCAATTTACCAAAGTTCTTACTAAAAATAGCAAAATTCAGGCTGTAAAACCGAGTGGAACTGGCACAATCAAATCTCTATGTGATTTATCATCTTCACTGTCACAGAAACTGACTTGGTGCATTTCTCTGCTTGGTTCTCTCTGTAAGCTGTCAGGAGAAGTCACTCTATCAAACAAAAATGTAACACTATTTTTATTGCTTATCTCTTTTGCCTTGGGTTACATCAGTAAGTCATCTTCCTCTGTCAACTCGACAGTCTTTTTGGTGCTGACCTTAAAAGGACACAGCTGTGACAACTTTGGGGGTTTGTTTTTTTCTGTTAATAGTTCTCAGTTGAATACTTGTTCTTGGTAGTCCGGGGTCTGGCACTGTTTTACCCTGTGAGTAGACTGAGCACAAAGCTTTGGACATTCAGTTCAATTGTATCTTCCAGCTTTTATTGCAAGAGGCACTGGAGAAGTCAGAGGTAAATATTATTCGGGCAAACCCACGATTAATTACAAGAGGTCTTCTAGATTTAGTCTTATTTTCTTAATGCTCTGTAATTAACTAATATAAATATATATTCTGTATTTCCACAGCCTTTGCTCAAGATATGAAGAACTCCAATCCTTGGACTCAATATCCCCTGGCATTTTCTCTTGTGTTACATAAATAACTGTGACTGACCCTCTTCTCTTCAAGTCCCAGAATCTGAAGATCAGGATAAAAAATCTGCTCAGGATTTTAGACTAGGGAAGGAAGAATATACTATGAATTACATGCTGTCAACTTATCTCCATACAATACCCTAGCTAGGGGATATTTGGAAAATAAAAAAAATATTTAGGTAATCTGAAAACAGCACTTAGCATTTCTGCCATGCACCATCCAATAAATGCCGCACATTACTGATTTAATGAAGTAATATGATTTTGTGTCAAATATATCAGAAAGTAAAGAGAAATAAGTACATGGCATATTTCAAATTTATTGTACTTTTTGCACTGATGGTCACTTACACAATATGACTTTATAGTCATTTATACATCTCTAGTTTTAATTGTTATTTTAATTGGCAGACCAAAAACATCAACATACACACATAATGAGATTAAAATAAATTATTTATATTTTCACTGTATTTCTAAAATTTGAAAACTGAAGAAATAATTATTAAAATATGTCAGCTGTAACTATATGTAGTTGTTTTATCAAAGGAAAGCGTCTTCCTTTGGATAGTAACTTGTGTAAGTCGTATCAATATGCACTTAATTAAGCAGTTACAGGGCTAAACATCGTCTTTTGTGTTCATATGTGGTTTTACGTTGATACTTACTACAGATTTCATTCCATGTTTTCTATTTGCTAGATAAGAAAGTTTTTTTATGATTTATGAAAGCTGGACTTGTATTAAGAACCATTAAAAATCTCTTTAAAGTATTGATCATGAGTTCAATGATGCCCAAGGTGTGCAGGATAGAAAAAAAATATGTTTACAAAACCTGTTTTGCATTTAAAACTAATTTAAACAAAACTAATGTAAACAAAGAATCACACATGAGATGTTCACTGTACAGTTGTTCGTCCCATTGTTTTATCACATCAGAGAGGTAACATCTCACTTTATTTTCATACATGGAATGGACAAACAAAATAAGTTTTCTGTTGCTTTTCTTTCTCCTTTTTTCAGTTTCTGGTAATTTTAGTTTTGAAAATAAGAGTCACTAAGCAGAATGTAAAATGGAGAAAACAGTGTCACTGCACCACCATAGGAAGCCTCTGGCAAAAGCCATTTTAATCACTTCCACAAACTGGTTTCAGGTGTTTAGCTAGTCATTTCCACCAGGATTGTTGTGTGTCTTTACTTTAAAGTTTGGCAGCAAATAGGTAAATATACACAATCAAACAGTACATAAAGCTCTGTAGACTTAGACCTTAACACAGATCAAGTTCTGAAAGTCCTATTTTTAAAAGGTAAATATTTAAGTACTTTTTAAATACAGGTTTCTCTATTTTAAAGAAAGTCTTTTTTTTTTCCTGAAGCATTAATTATTGTGTACCTTTGTTATGCATATTAGATTAGTTAGAGTCCAGCAACTGTTTTAATATATACTACAGTAGTTTCACAGGATAGAAATATGCTTTAATATGCTATACATTAAAAATCAAACCACATACACGATGCTACCAGTTTCGCTATGCTCCTGCAAGTATCTGCAACATCAGACTATTATCCATGAGATGATCACAGAAGGGAAAAAGCTATTATGGCAGAAGTCTCCACGGGCTTAAACCAGAACAAAAAAAGTGTACTTAATTTAGGAGCTGAAAGTCTGTCTCCAGTTTGGCACATACAGCACATCACACCATGTAATTTTATAAAAATCAAATAACTTTGCAAATCGCTTCAAATGTTTCCTTTCTCATTGGTTTTAATCATGTTTGAAAGGAGAGAAAAAAAATTGCAGGATGAAATGAAATCAGAATGTAATGATCTAGGACCGTAATTCTCCTGAATGAACATTCCTAAATTTTTGGATCATGGACCACTGTCAAACTTCAAACATAACAGGGAACTACTATGCAGCCTTCACATCAACTTTTAATTAAAACCTCTAAATGGATGATATGATACTGCAGATCAGTATCATACTAAGATTATATGTGTCTGCAGACCACAATCTGGAAATAAATATATTAGAGGATTAATTTTTCAAAAGGTAATGCTAGTCTCTGGGCTTCTTGGAATACTCATTTTATATGTTTTTACACAGTATCTTAGCATGCAAATATCTTAAGACCTCCCTTCTATGCGTTTTTAACAGTGCAAGTGAAAAATATCAGTTTCAGACAGGATTTTTTAATGAACTCTCCTGGTATCTAATTCTCAATCTAGACTGTTGAGTTTGGGGTTTTTTTCCATGCAAACTGACTAGGCTCACATCCTCCTCGTAATAAAGTACCCAGCAGGTGTGGACAACAGAGTGATTTCCAAAGGTGTCCCAAAAAGGGCCAGCCTGTGAACAGCAAAAGCTGCACTTGCTTCAGGTCAGGCTTACCACTACAGAATGAGGAACAGAATTTTCAAGTTTATGTACATACATCTATTACTTGTGATATATACATTTACAGTATAAAAAACACAATTATGTTTCAGGTACACGTGCATAAAGGAGTTCATAAGGAAGGGCAAATAACACTATATCCGTTCTAATGGCTTTATCTAAGTTTATTTAAGGAGGGGAAAAAATAAAAAAAAAAAATTAAAAAAAGAGAGGGAGAGAGGATTATCCTGAAGCTGGCGCGGGACAGCCGTGACTGCTGTTTTCTGCCCAGCACTTGAGTGACAGCGCGGGGGGAAGAGTGGTTAATCACCGCGTTCTGGGAACCGGGCAGGGAGAGAGGGAGCAACTGCTTTCCGCAACACTTCCTGCGATAAGGCAGCCAGCGCTGGCACATGGACACGGACACATACCCGCGAGAGGCGGCTGCGCGGCGCAGCGCTTTATTCGACTGCGAACGTGACCCGCAGCCCCTGCACCCCCGACACACGCACTCAGGCACACTCAGAACTTGCAGCCCTCGCCGAACGCGCTGTTGAGGGTACCGGGACCTGGGCGGGATGGGGAACCCCCGGTTCCTCCCCTCCCTGCGCAGCCTGGCGCGGGCAGAGCCGCGGGAGTGCGCCCTGTGCCCGTCGGCGCGCCTCGGGGATGCTCGTTCACTACACGGGGCCAGAACTTCAGCGCTGAATAAAGGCTGCCGGACTGACACCGCAGCACAGCCGCGCTTTCCTTTTTTTCTCAAGTGTGATCCCAGCAAAACTTTCGTCGCTCAGAGTCAGCGCGGCACCCTCCCCACCCCGTTCCTTCCCAAGGCACTGTTATTAAACCTTTAAAGACTTACAGAAAAATTAAGCGAGGCAGGGGAGGCAGGACAGACATTAAGGCCAACACGTCCCGTATTATCCGATAACTTCCCCTTACATGTCCAGTACAATGCGGGTTTGCTGATCACAGCTTTTCCACTGTACCAGAGCCAAGTGCAAGCAATTACTTACACTTATGCAGACTTTTATAAGAGATAACAGTTATCTCTATTGAAAAGGCACAAGCACAAGCTGGATTTTTTTTGTCTTTCATTACCAAACTGGTTAAAAAGCAGACAAAAGGGTTTCTGTGCGAGGCACTGGATACCCCAGCCCTCCTCAGAGCCCCACACGGAGCAGAGCAGAGCAGAGCAGCAGGCCTGGATGGAAAAGCGCTGCGGAGCCCAGCCGGGCGCCGTAAGCCCCGCGCCGGCAGGTCGGGAGTGCCAGCGCTGGGCTGGCAGGACCGGGCCGGAGCGGCTGCGCTGGGCCCGCGATGAGCCCCTCGGGCAGCCGCACGTCCCGTCTCGCGGCGCTCCAGCCTGACCCAAACCACTGGGATCCAGGTAAAACAAGCCGTATTGAGCGCTGTTGCCCTCACTAGCCACGTCCCCTGGCCATGATAAAGGCAGGAGCAATCTCCGTATTTTCAATGCAAATGAGATGCAGCCCGCAGGCGCTCAGCAAATTGCCAATGCATTGGGGATGCCCCTGTTCTTTAGCTTTGTTTCCACATGTGCTGAAAGTTGCTGAGTGCTGGTCATGTTTTTCTTCCCACCACCAAAGGACACAGCACAGATATAGAAGCAGAAAAACGAGCGTTCCAGTAGCGCTTATAGATCAGATGGCCGCTGCCAGCATCTTGCCAAGTGTATCGGGACATCGACCAGTGCCATTTCACTGGTATTTCTTAAGATAATTGTAACTCAGAACCAGAGTATCTCTGAGCAAAAGGAGAATTTATGGAATCACCATATCTACATACACGTTTTAACCAAAACTATCTGACCTTTACACATTTGAGGAACAGAATTTCTGCATAGAACACCTGTACTTATAAACCAGGGGCATTTTACATGCTTCAAAAGCATTACATGATGGCAAATGAAAGAAGGTTCCATTGCCTTAGTATGAACTCACCAAGCATGTGTTTAAAACAGATATTAAAAAAATGATTCACTGTAATAAAGTCATCCCAAACAACTATTTGAAGTGATTCAAAATATAACGCTTGGGAGTGGGGAGGTGATGATACAGTGCACCTACCTTTCCCCACCCACCCTCCCCGCAAAGAAAATACAAACTCCAATAATAATAACAACAAATAATAATGATAATGGCACTTATTTATACTTATTTATACTTTATGCAGAAGTACAGCAGGGTTCTTAAGATTAGGTCTCGCTTTCAGTTTCATTCACCATTGAACTAGTCAGTTTTGCTTTAAAGAGGTGTAGAGTTATAGAAAGTACATCATCAGAGTTACAGAAAGTACCATCAGCATGTTAAAGACAGAAAAAACACAGTATCATAACCCATACAGGGAAACGATGGATAAAACAGAAGTCTAACGTACTGCTCAACAACTGTTTTCCTCCCCAAAAGCGCGATAGACATAAGAAGAGGAGCTCTGAATACTTACTAAACTTATGCAGAGAAATAAATGGGTATTTGTTGCAAGCCAGAGGAAACAGAAGGAGCAAATTTTTCATGGAAGCTTTGGATCATATAGGCTGCGCATTTGCCTCATTCACATTCTCCTCCTTTCACTGCACTTCAGTGTGACAAAGGCAGCCTAAGTAATATTCATCTTAGAAATCCAAAACATTGCAGAGATCACAGTGCAGCAACAGATCTGCTTCATATGCATTGACATACCTCCTCAACATCTGAAAGAAATTCCAGCTCCAGTCAACCCATAAGAGACATGTTGCCTCACTCTACCTTGATGGTATTGTTTATGAAGAAGATGATTTACACACTCGTAATGATTTAAACAGCTACTTTGCATACATTACAGAGAGAACCTGAAACACGTGACCTGCTTCACAGGGCAGGATTATACCTCTGTTCTTGTTGTGTCATGTGCAACCACATTATTTAGTAGTTAAAGACAAGTGAGCACTCTGGTATTCCATTGCCCTCGCCATGCATGCAGCGCGAGAGATTCGGCATGCCTCTGAAACCAAAGGTAGCCTCCCAACTTCTAAAGATAGACAGTTAAATAAATGATATAATTGTAAAAGGGGCTCAGTCAAACCTACCACATGGCTCTGCCCACTCAGGATTATGACATCTGATGGCAGACTTTTTAGGACACGAAATCTTTCATGGTGTTAGTAATTTTTTACAATGATCATATTCTTAGGGACCACTCCAACACAAACTTTCATGAGCACTCACCCTTCCTCTTGCAAAGCACTGAGAATCTATGCACGATCATCCTCAGCTTGGAATAAACAATAAGTATTTTAAATCCTCTTTTTTTTTTTAAAGACAAAAGCTTTTCATAAAAATGAAAACTAACATCCGAAGAATGTCTGGGCTCAGCCTGTCAGCTCCTTCATAATTTTGAGTTGTTTTTATTGATCAATACACTTCTTATGCACAACTTCATTACTGCTTTGATAATTACAAGATAATTAAATGCAAGACAGAGCAAGTATCATGCTGGGAAATCATTTAGTGAGTGAACTGTTGTGCTGAAAAGTGGAATTCTTTCTGTCAGTCACCGCATAGTGATACATCAGTAATAGATGCCACAAGAGCTATTTTGGGGATGATCCAGTGGCTTACCGGAGCCATGGAGGGCACCAGCAAAGCATAAGGTTCAGAATCCAAGGGAAGTCCTGCCACACAGGCCTTCACTCTTTGCAAACACATAAAACAAGAGTAACATTCACAAATAGGTTTCTATCAACTTCAGAGCAAGTACAGCATTTGCCATATAACATGTAAGGAAAAAAGTCAATGTCTAACTTTTTTGATTAAGAAAAGAGAGGAAAACTGGTGAGTTGAGGGGAAGGTATCTTAGCAGCACCAGAAGTGAAGGCACCAAAACTCTAGTCACAGATTTGCCACTGGCTCACTAACACTGCAGTTATTTAGATTCCCTGTGCCCTGGCTCACTCATCAGTACAATGGGTATAATACTTCATCCTGTCTTTAAGAGGCAATTACTGCTTGTAAAATACTCTGGGAACCTTGATTAAAATGCACAGCAGCTTTGAGATAAGTATTCCCTCTGAAAGAGCGAGCAAGCTGAGTTTTGACGGTGGGAAGTACTACCTGATGGCTGCAAAAGAAAAATGATGATTCTGAATGTGCCTGACCGATGCACATCTGTGGGTGGACCCCTCCTGGAAATATTTTTTTCCCCCTTTTTTCAGTTACTCTGTGTATACTGCAGAGAGGAGCAGTGAGAACAGATAATTATAAAGCTTTTGAAAAAAACCTGGTATTTTCACCAGAGAATCACAGTGGGCTGTCTTAAAGAACTCTGATGCAGAACTATATGTAATTAAAAAACATAATTATTTGTAATACTCCTCAAACTCTGTTTTCATTAAGGAGGAGAGGGAAAAAGAAAGACGGATCACTTTAAATAAGAATGCTTTATGAATAAAGAATTTTTTTTAATTGATGAGCATTCATTTTCCCATACAGTCACATAAAGTAGTTCATGTAAAACATAATTATCAACGTTTTAAACCACATTTTCCCCTTGAAAATAAATAAATAAGCACGCCAAAATCTTTTTTGTTCATTAAGAGCCAGATCCAGTAGAAAACATCTGCAGGCTTCTAGACCAAGCAAGCCCTGGAAGGCCATGGGTACTGGCTGCACCTCCTGCCAACCTCAGAAATTTGGCTGGTTCAGAAAGATTTAAACAAAACAAAAAAAGCCCTGCAGCTTTACATGTCTGGGAATTGTGGAACTGTATTAGGTTTATGAATAAAGAATAGGGGTGAGAAAAAAAAACAACTCCTTTTAAAAAGGAGATCCCTTTCTCCCTCCTGTCCTCCACCATTCTGGGTTCTAGACAGGGGCTCCTCTCTCTCCCCAGGGACACCCTGGGCACCCACGGCTGCAGCCCAAAACATAGGGTCCACCTGCATGCCATGCTGCAGGGGAGAGGGGAGGGGGGCCCAAATTCGGCACTCGCCCCCACTCTGCACATCCAACAGGCACCCGAATACCCAGCTCCAACCCATGCTCCCAGACGCGTGGTAGCTGCCACTGGCAAACCCAAAGGAGCATCCCTGGGATAGGAGCCAGCCTGAGTCGTTCAAAGGACAACACTGCAAGGGCAAGTGCTGCTCAGAGTGAAAAGTCACCCCTGCGAAGGTGGCAAGGGGACATGGTGGTCTCCCCTGAGACAGCACCCTCTCTCCATCCCAATGGAAGGATTGGGCCCTATGAGCAGCCGGGGATTTCTACCACGGGCTTGAACAGACTCCAGGGCGCAGTGGAGAAGAAAGAGCCTCAGCTACCACAGGCACCCAGCAACACGTATTTAGATTTTGGGCTACCCTGAATATGTGTATGCAAACACCACAGGGGAACTGACAGCACTAGCAGGGCTGCCTGCAGAAATAAAGGAAAAGTTCAGGACGAGGGCCCTGCTGCTCCAGCAAATGAAAATTAAAGAACATGCTGCTAGTGTAGCTGTCACATTTTCTAGACTTTTGATAGAAACAATGTCTTTTTCTGACTAGCTCTTCACTACATCCCCCTTTAGGAAGCCAAGAAGCCTCCCACTGACTGAATTCACACCTTATCTTCTGCTGCACCTCAGAGGACCAGCCTACATTTGAGATCGACACCCAGCTCATCTTGCACAGCTAGCCCTGTGCAGGGAAAAGGACTGGGCAGGTATGAAAAGACTAAGTAACAGTACGCCCATGTGTTCTGCCTAATGCCATCCCAAAATTTTGGTTTCACAGTGTTCGTTTTGTAGACACCTCCTCAAGAGGAACAGCAGCTGCAGTATGCTGCCTTGGTTAGCAAGATGTGATACACGCAGAGATATATACTGGATATATATTAGGAGAACACAGAGGGACTCTGTGTGATGACCATATAACTGCAGACACTCTGCAGGTGTGTATTTACAATACTATTTATATAGTGCTGAAAGTGGAGTACATTAATATACAGTGTGCATGATTCACTGTCATTAGTCCTGCCTTCAAATAATGTGGACCCTAAGATAAATAATATCACTAGAGCCTCTCCCATACAATACACAGACTTGTTAGTTTAGTTATATATACAAAATTTCCAACTGCAATTAGAGGTTCTTTTTAAATTATAAAAAGTTCTTGAAGTGAAATCTTTTTTGAGTTGAAGTGAGCCAGCTGACATTAAAAAAGCAAACTAAGAAGCCAGGAGACTTGTATTTAAAATGCAGAATAAATTGGATATCTTAAATAAATAGCATTAATCTGAACATGCAGTAAAATAAACCATGTATTTTAACAATGCTAGATACAAAAAATAATCATATTTATCGTTACAGCTTTATATACCTGTTGGTTTACTGCTTCCAAAGCCTTAAGAAACATTCCAGTGTCTTTGAATTCAAATGCACTTTCCTTGTTCTAAATCTGTGAAGGTGCTCTTGCGGGAAACACTGAATTTTACATTAATTTTTTTATTAAAAATAAAAAGCTTACAAAGCCTCAGAAAAAATAATCAAGTGGCAAAAATCCCAACTTTGTCCATTTAGCCTTTAATTCTGTCTTTCCCTTAGTAAAATCATTGCCAGAAATTAAGCGAATCTTTGGAACAACTTTTTCATCTTTCTGAAAACCAAAGAGTTTAACTAGCCTGCAGTTCTATCAGTCCTGATGCACAGTTCACTATAAAGATGAGATCCTTGTCATTTTTTTGTCCAGGCTTAACATTTAAGGAGGAAAAAATATTAAAAGAAAAAAATCCATTGAAACTCTAAATTCTGCTTATGAAACATTTTTAATAAGACACAAAGATAATGTCTCATAAATCAAAACAGTAGCAGTAGTACCATCTGTAAACTCAGAATTAAGGAGCCACTTTTTTCATACAATTGTAAAAAGTCTTTTAAAAAAAATTTTTAAAACACTTTTTTTGAAAACACTTTGCTCATTCTATAGCATGGGCACCAGAGGCTATAAATAACTGGATCAGTAAGTAAAATTCACCATCTACTAGAAGAATGACTTCTGAGGTAACTCAGGAAAGTAAGAACTGAAGAGCTTGCTGCTGGTAGTTAATGGGATTGCCTGACTCTAAAGTCAGAAAGAAGAAAATATCTCCCTTTCATTAAAAGGGTAGGGAGGGAAGCTTTAAAAGGTACACAATTAGTTAGCTTTGCAGTGATTAATTCAACAACTGCAAAGCCAAAAACAACTTTAGGCACTTAACCATGAAACTGTCAGTTCTCTATGCTTGACGATAAAGCATCCAAAAAGTAAACATTACCTTCTGTGTTTTGTCTATGTGTGTATTCCATCATGAGAAGACAATAACCAAAAAATTAGCAGGCAAGCTCAGCAGAGGTTTTTTATACCTTACTCCCCCTAACACAGAGGGTAAGATGTACCCAGATTCCATTCCTTTTCATTACTGCCAGCTCTAATAAGGTAGTTCATACTATTCCCTAAAACCTGACAGAAGGGACTGAAAATCAGATTGAGACTCTCATCTCCAAGGAAGCAATGAGTTCATCACAGTAAGGGCGCTTTAAGGATGAGGGGCCTCCCACACTAACCACATCCTATCCATATCAAGGCAAAAGCAAGCAGCAGCTCTTGCACAGAGCAACTCTCCCAAGAAACTTGGGAATGGAAGCTCTACCCAAGTAAGCACTGCAAAAATGTATACTTTCTCATCTCTTTTAAATAAACTCCAAACTTGAGTAACTATCAAATAAATTGAAAAAGCGCAGGAAACTGATGAACAAATTGAAAGAATAAATCAACAATTTCTCTGACATGCAAATATTTAATTCAAGCACATTCTTCTTCCACAGAAGATGCATATGAGTGTTTTGATGGCTGCTCATAATCAAATGTGTCACTCACAAAATTATAGCATTCAAGGAGGGTACCGAGCAACCGAAAATGGCTTTTGCTATGAGTATGTCACAAGCCCGTCTTTTAGTTACCTCAGAATTGCACACGACCTCGCTTCATTCCTTTGCACTGGCTGTGTGTGGGTTGCTTCACAGAAATATAACTGCAGTAATCTGCTTGACAGTAAACAGCAGTCAGTAAACACTATTTACTGAGCAGATACGTGCCCCTGCTACTCCCTCAGTTTACCTATCCTCCATCTCTTCCTTCTACTCTCAATCTCCTTGCTCTCAGAAATTTTAGAGGGGGGGAATAAATAAACACAGGTAGTGAAACAGTGAAATCCCATGTCTGGCAAGGTTTTCCTCTTTGAATGGACAAATTCCTAACTCCACGTAGCTCCAGACACTGAAGGATTAGATCCTATCCAGGGAAAACACAGGAAAATGGTAATAAATATCACATGGTAATCCACAGGAACTTTGGTCCCAGTGTGATTTTTCTATAGTCCTACAAAAAAATGGCATTACAACATCCATAATCTCAGCTCATATATCAGAGCACTTTCTCTGTTTTCTTTGCCCTTCCTTCTCTCATGTAGTGCATTTTGAAGAAATGTTCAAGAATATGTACTTTTTCTGTAAAAGTAAAGTCAATGCTGTCCCATTCCAGACTGAAGGCAGCACACTAACTCAGTGAAAACTATCACGGACCATTGCACTGCACAGAGGTACAGGTAAGGACTGCAGTGTTTATGGCAGCATTACCCTGGTAGGATCTCATCTGAAATTCCTTCTGACATGACACAGGAAGTCACATATGCAGTAAGAGCACTTCACGTCATAGCGGATTTTACAATATCCTAGTTCTCTTTCTATTCAGGCATGTGTCCTTTGGGCAATAAATTCTGAAGACCCAAGAAGGTAAAACTTGCTTAACCATGAGTCTCCTTTCACCCAGTAAAATAAATTCCACAGCTGCTGCTTCTTTCTCCTGTGAATATTTTTAAGCTCCTTCCCACTGACAACTGACCACTGTCACACACCATGATTAACACAAAAATCTTTTAAAATGCCAGCTTTTCAGATTCTTAATTTTGTCCCATTCAGGTAAAATATTTTGCATCAGAAAGTTAAGCAGAGCTGCCAAGTCATCTTTGTTAGTAAAGATTTTCACATACACACATAAAAATTGAGAAATGACTGAAGAAAAAAACCTTAGACAAACCTATTTTAAATGTTCCTTAGATAATGCAGTACCACAACAAATCTCCAAGGAAAGTTAAGCTGAGACTGCCACAAACACCAAATAAATTTGCACCACTGGGATATTTTAGGCCCAATAAATCTTACTTTCCAATGGTTTTAAAACTCCAGAAAATCATTTTGCAGCTCTAGACTCTGTCTGCCTACAAGCTATTGACTCAGACTTGCCATTTGTGAGAAATATTTTCAGAATATACTCATGTTTGCTGAACTACCAAATATGAAAACCTTTATTAAAAAAAACAAACCACAAACACACATATATACATACATAAAAACCAACCAAACAAGTTACTTTCTTTTTCTCTTTGCATGAAAATGCTAAAGAAAGTTAGTAAAAAATGCCCTTATTTCCAATTCAAATTCCTATTAATTTTTTTAACTATTTCATGTTGCAGTCAAAAATATGAAACCAGCAACTATTTGCAAAAAAATTAAAATGCAAAACAATAAAATGCATCAAAGAGGAGCCAAAGGTTAATATCAACCTAAGAAATCACACCATTGTGCAATTTGTCTGATATTGTTAAAACTAATAACAACTGCTGAAAAAAAACCAGATTGTATAGGAAAGCATTTTATTTATTATGCTGCAACTTTCTGCAGTTTGGTTATATCAAAAGCACATTCTGTGGATGATGAAAGTCACTGCTTCCCTTGGCCTGGCAAAAATACCCTGATGCCCGTGGCATGGCATGAAACCTGGTGAAGGCATTAGAGCCTGCTGCCATGGCTTCACCTGTGATACTGGGGCTGCAGTCGCTCCACTGCTATTTCCACACGCCTTTCAGAGAGAAGTTGGTAAGGACAAGATGAAAGCATGGCCATGAAGCCAGTGAGTAGCAGAAGGGCTCAGAAGCAGGTGCACTTCCTAAACCTACATTTTATTTTCATTTCCCTTTGGGAAGTGAACTGTTTTCAAACCACAACAATCGCTGTTAGAGGTGACAGACCAAACTGTTGTCCTACTGAAGGGCAGCTTCACACCGTGAAATACTCCTTGACCATCCTGAGTGAGGGGGCAGCACAAGGGCAAAGATGAGCCTTACTAAATGTTGTTACTGTGTCCTTAGTCCAGGGAAACTGCTGCAAACTACCAAACTGTTGTAAGTGGAACATGAAGCCCCAAAAATCACATTTTTCCAACAGAATTGTGAAGTATCCCAATAAGGATCCGATCTTACCCTAGATGAAGCTACTAGCAGAAGTTTTGCCCCTTCTAAGTACAGCGGGGGATCAGGGCCATAATCAGAGAAGTTTAATCAATCTTTGGTCATATCTAAGTTTCTCCTAGGTTGACAGGCAAAGAAGGTTAGATTCACTTTTCCAAAAATCATTTGCCAAAAAAAAATCAAATCATCCTAAACATTAAAAAAAGAAACATATCAAGTTATGCTAAGCTTTGTTTTCCTGCTAACTTCATGTCACAAACAACTGAAAGACAGTGATGCAAAATGGATCCTTGCCTAGATTTGTAAATTTTTCCAGAGTTGTAACATCCTGCATTTGATGACATCATGAAATGAGCAAGTAAAAGTTGGGTTTCAATTTGTTCTACTTTTTCCTCATTAGTGTCTGTGTCAGAAACAGAATAAGAACCCTCATTAAGTCACATTAAATTCTTTAAACTCATTAAGGGCTCAGAGAAAGAACAATACAAACACTGGTGTTTTTGTAAAAAAATTATGCAACACAGATGGACTTCCATTTCCATGTATTTTTAGAATGAATGTATGTGTGTACAGCAGCCAAAGAGAGAGCGATATGCATGACGGAGAAACGGACAGAGTAACAGAGACAACGAGGCAGCGCATACCTTACATATGACAGAATGATACCTAGATAAAAGTGGATTATGTAAGATCACTTCTGACCCGATATTGATGAAGCACTTAATGGTTTGTATCCTGAATTGCAGCAGAGCTGGAGTCAGTGCCCTACTGCACATTTCTTTTCAAGTAACGATTCCTCGGGGCTTTTTTTCAGGGAGAAGACAACATTGAGGGCCACACACCAGCTGCAATCAAGTGGCAATCAAACTTTTTGTCCATGGACTACTTTGAGAGTGGTTGCTGTAGCTTAGAATACTATCTGGTTTTAGTTGAAGATACATCTACTACTCATGCATATGGACAAACACGTAAGGTACAGGTGTGTGCAGAGTTTCAACAGTCTTGGAGTGTATCTTTGGGTGTGCAAAGGGTGGGTATTTATCAGAAGATTTATTGTAGGTGAATGACTCAGATATATGTTGTTGATAAGGTCTGATCTTACCCCCCGTAAGACTGGAAATATGAACTCAATGCCACAAAATTATTTAAAGTCCTAGAGTATGCTCAAACAACTATTACAGGATTAGTTTAATCCATTAGTATTATTTCTTTCATGATAGATCAACATGCAAATAGGAGTTCAGCTCTAAAGAAAACTCCAGATCTGAAGAATGTAGAAGGAGACTAACTGGATGGCATAAATTTCTGATGTCTGCAGCGGGCCACAAAAAGAAAATAGTATATACTGGAGATGAGAGACCTGAGTTCCTCTTTCTACCTTTTTACCACTGTCACAGCTGAAATCAGAGGTGGGATTTTTACTGACAGCCCCCAACATGAGCATCCAGAGCTCGGTGCCAAGGCGGTGCAAACCAGCAGCCTCTGCTCAAGAGCTCCCCTCTCCCTTTTCTCTAGCGGAGGCAGATACGGTTTACCTGCAAGGCACATGGTAAGGCTAATCTATTTTCACAAGCTTGTGCCTAAAGTATTTGGGGCAAGGTTTACTTTATTAATCATGTGTGTGCGTGTGTGTCCATATCTATTTGTGCAGAAGGAGAAGGCTCAGCAACAATCAACATGTATTGCATTTTTGGTTTTTATTCTGTACCTGCAGCTGGCCAATGCCTGGTGAATGTATTCAATACACCTAACAATGAGAACACTAAATAGGAAAACAAACTACATTCAGGTTAGGAAACTGAAATTGGAATTATCTTTCTTTTATTAACCGAATTCATGAAGCAATATTTCACCTGCATAGAAAGTTTTGGATGATGTTCCACGTAACTCACAGTACTTGCCTGAAGAGTGGCATGTGAGAAAGTCAAGAAGACTTGTATGTTGGAAACACTGAACCCTTTCTACTTCCAAAGAAAACTGCTTTATCCTAACTCGTTTAACTTCTATTAAACCACATCTGAACATAAGAATTTTAGGGTATACTTAACTTCGATATCTACTTCAAACTTCTTTTAGATAATTGAGATTTTGGGTTTTAAAATAATCCCTGCAAAGTCACTGGGATATTCAAAAGCAGTCTGCAAGGTATTTGGCTATGCAGACGATGTTTTTCTTAATTAACTATTAGCAAAAATCCCCTGCCTTTTTTTGTGTGTGTGTGTGTGTGTGTGTGTGTGTGTGTGTTTGTGTGTGTGTGTGTGTGTGTGAGAGAGAGAGAAACACCAAGCTGTATGTTTAAATTTTTAAGTTTTAGTATGTACTTCAGACTTGCAGACTTTGCAAAGTAGGTCAGGGATACCCAATGGATACACATTTGAAGGCTACAGATAGCAGAACACACCATTTACGGCTTTGCATATACACAGACATATACATTCTATATAATACAGGTAGATAGATTCAATGATTTAAACACATTACATCTATACCGTGTGTTTCAAGAACATTCAGATATTTACACTGTTAGATCACCACTCATTTTAAACCTAGTGCCAGCTGCCAAAAAAAGGTACACAAATCAAAATATGTTACCTTTGTTCAAACAATACTGCTGTTCATTATATAATAGAAACTGTCATGCTTAATCTTCCAGGAACCAAGAACTGGTACATTCTTGGATCAGAGGTGGCTTGAAATGGTTTGAGACAAAACTGAAGTACGCTGTTTAAGTAAATTTTACTGAGAAACGTGAGCACATTGATGATTTTTAACATCATATTTACAGACTCTTTTTCACAGATATATTAGCAAACTCAAAATGCTGGAATATTTTCAAAATATTTTCAAATATTTCAAAAGAATCAGTGATATTTCTGTAACATTTTTACAATATTAAATTATACATTCCCTCCTGCATTGTCAGCCTAGCTAAATGTAATGGGGGATCCGAAAAGGATGCTTCAGAACAGATGCCATAATGAAGTAAAATGTACCTATAAAAATTACATGTTGACTTTGACAATACATCAAAACTAAATTTTTCCTTGGGCATTCTCAGTATTAACTCAGTACCCCAATGCCTACTGTGGCCACTAACCTATAGGCTACATATTTCATTTTCCATTACAGATGAAAATATTGCCAAAAGCAGCATTCAAAAATATGTCCACAGCATGATATAGAGAAATACAGGAAAAAAAATGGCAGAAATGCCTTAAATTCTTCATTGTTGGACCTTTTTTAACTAATGCTTTAATCTGGGAAAATTCTAAATTAAAAATAAGTACACTTCACTTATTGAGGAAAATCTGGTTTACAGCATTACAACTCTGGGACTTCTTTAGATTTTTAAGACCACAAAGGAAGTATTTTACAATTTCATCTTTAACAACACATACTATACAGTATTCATCAGGCAATCCTACAGACCAACACAGATACACACAACTCTGCAGAGGCCAACCCTGCAGCTTTTACTGAATCCAAAAGACCCCCTGACGTCAGTATTTTTCAAGAATGAGAATTGCAGGATCAGGCCCCAGAAGTGCTTATGAAGATGAGATGTTACTTCAACAGATTGAATGTTAGATTAAATATAAAGATTGAGGCAAGACAAGTCTGGGGTTTAAACCCTAGGGAGGATTGACATTTAAAGTGTTGCCACTGAATTATAGCTCTCCACATTGGGTGGGGTAACCTCCTACTGGGTGGAGTGTCTCCCCTAAAGGAAGGGAAAACTGGCACAAGCCAACTCCGTCTTTGAACAATTTCCCTACTTGCCAACTTATGAAGTCGTCCTGACGTCAACTTCGTCAAGAAGTCTATTGCCCAACTTGTCTTTTACAGTAGAAAGTTTGCTTGTGTTCAAAACCCCAGTAGACATAGAAATTAAGGAAACGAGCCAGAAAACCCTAAACAAAATAAAGAAATTAGGAAAGAAATGTGTGTAGACTGAATTTTCTTAAGTAAAGTTAATTTTTTAAAAAATCCCTTTGTTGGGTTTTCTGGTTTCTAAAATCAAATTATTACAAATAGATACAGATCGCTTGAAACTGTTACTAAACATTTTAAAACCCGGTTTAGCTTTAAGACATGGGGTGGAGAGCACACAGAAAGTGGACACTCCAAAAGATAGGATCTCTCATGTCTTCTGCAATGGCTAGTGAATATTTTCCCAATCAGCGTCACTAACAGGTGTAAAATACTCTCATACTAGGAAAATAAAGCATCTCTTTGATGGTATGACTATAACATACTGTTACTCTCTGAATCAAAATAAATTGTTTCACCCAAGGAAGGAGTCAGGGGCTGGGCAAGAGAAGAGGAGTGCTGGGGGAATCAAATCAAATTGAAACAAAACAAAACTAAGCAAAACAGGATAAAGCATCTCAAAATGCCCCTGGGATTAAAAAAAAAATCAGAAAACATTTTAAGTTACCATAACCTGAAATGCACCAGCCATCACAAAGAGCAATTGGAGAAATCCAGCAGAGCTCAGCAGGAAAGATTTTTAATAACAGATTGAAAAACAAGAATAAAAATAACTGCATCAACAGGGCCTTTCTTCCTCAGGCCACAAGCCCGTTTTTACTTGAAATTTAAAAAAATTGCAGTTTGGCCACTAAAACCAATCCAGAACATTATTAAAAGTTAAAAGCTACCAATTACTTCTGTCTGTTCTTTTAAAGCAAAGTTTGGCATTACGTCAGTTGGTTTAAAGAAAACAAGAAAGAGAGAGAGAAAGAAGGAGAGAAAGTTTCCTGCTTGTATAAATTAAACCACCAGGGAAGGTGTCTAGCCACTTGTAAAGCATTTATTACAGGTTTTTAAAGGGGTAACATTTTTAAAGTAACATTTTAAAAATTAGATATTTTAAAATAAATTTAAGGGAAAAGAGAAAAGAGGATCTGAGACTGGAAGAAAAGCAAGACTTATGAGAAATTAGACATGTATCAACTGAAGCTAAGAAAGTAAAAATTACTATTAGGACTAAACTTTGCAATTCAAAATAACTCTATTTTCAAGGCAGAAATAATCTTATTGTAGCTGCTGTACTCACAGACATCCCCTACGTGCACGGAAAAGTTCCATGGAACTTCACAGGATGGAACCAAGTAGGTTCTGTAGAAACATCTTATGGAAGCACCATTTGTGGCAGCTACACAATTTAATGAAGAATTTTTCTCCGTAGGTTTACTAAATCCACATACAGAGATCCACAGCAGGAGTGAGATTCCTCAGTTAATGCAGCAGGACCATAAGAAAAATCACTGATAGAAGGATTAGCAAGTTCTACTAAATTTTAGATGCATTTTTCACTGGTGGTGGTTTATATTAAATTTTAAAGAACCACTTTAAAGGTACTAGAAAACAAGAATCTGATAGCACAGAATATGAATAAAACATAATGGCTATTAAAAAAGGGTTCTTACACACAGCTGCACCAGTTCACCTAAATCGCAGTCTTCCAAACCCCGTGATGCCAAATCAGAGACTCCTCTGACTCCAGACAACACATCAAGTGGAATGGTGTTCAGTTGTGAAACACTTTTGGTGTGTGACAAAATGTCCACTGGGGACTTAAATCGAGACCAGGGGAGCTATCCTCCCATTGCTCTGTGTTTCATTTGAGCCTTGGTCTGCATGACAAGAAGTCAGAATAATATGCCAGTGCTTCTCTCCCCTCCCCGTGCTCCTCTGCCCCAGCAGCGTTTCTTACGTTCTGGGCACGTATACAACTGGCGAAGGAGCCGCGTTCTGGAAGGCCCTTTATTGATTAGGTGCAAAACAGCATCAAGAAGTGAATAATAAGCATAATCTGAAAAATGCAGCTGCATGCCTTACCCTTGTAAACATTTACTATTTAATGGTGTAATTGTACTTTAATCCTTCACATCATCTGATATAACTCATTTTGTTTTTCTTTTAATTAGCAAACATACAATCCAAAAAAAGCAAAGCCCACAAAGTTTGTATATGTCATAAAAACTGAAGTGAAAACAGTTTTCAAATAATCAAATATTCTCTCTTTGGATGCAGGCTTATCTTTCCAAAGTCAAAAGAGAACTTCACTGGCACGGGTAGGAAAAAGAACTCCATAATTCATGACAATACCAAGAAAAAAGTTTTTCTCCAGGAGGACTGGAAAGGGCACTTTTATTTATCTTCTGGACAGACAAAAGTAATAGAACCTAGACCAGATATGCTGTAATTAATGTCTCCCAAGGTCAACAGGCAATGGTATTTATACAATAGATGTGCACAGATTATGCTGGTTATAGTATTAATCACAAGTATTTGAAAATAGCATTGTTTTCTTCCTAGGTAAGAACTTGAGAGTGTTTCAGAAACAGAAACTTTTTTCTTTCTTTCTCATACCTGCTTGCTATTCTTTTTAACCAATTGTTTTCTAACTCATGAGGTGTGATATTTGGGACAAATATACCGAAGCTTCCAGTCGCCCAGGACTGCCAAAAACAGACCCAGTCTACCTCACGAGTTGTGCTGAGGAAACTAAATGAAGCAAGGGCAAACACCAACTGGAAACTTCTCAGTTTATTGAATGAATGGCTTCATTTTACACACCAGTTAGAATACCTTAATCAGAATGTATTTCTGTTCAAGGCCAATACTTTTACTACAAGGTGGCAGTTTGTTTTAACTGAAACTGTATTAAAATTGTAATTTATTTCCACTTTACTTTCACCTAACAAAAAGGGTTGTCAGATTCCCAGGCTATCATGTTCAAAAATATTTAACTATAAACTTTCTTACAGTGTTACATTTGGTGTTACCCACAAACATTTATTAAAGCGATACTGCCAGTGTGGCTGCCGTTAAGATCTAAGAATGTTCCTATTAAGAGTATTACATTAAAATATTGTCAAGTGTTTGTGAGAGACATAAATATTCATACACATCCACGCCCCCCAAATCTTAGAAGGAAAGTTCCACATAAAAAGAAAAATTTAAATACATACCAAAAGTTGACTGTTTGTAATTACAATCTTGGGGGTTTTCTAAATGTTTGCTAATTTTTTAACTCTTTCACACTGTAATGTAAAATAGTTTTATTTCAAAGCATCTGCCTGATAAAGTGTTAAAAGAGGTAATTCACAGGAACAGAAAGTAATTAGTCATTGTTTGCACAATGCTTTGAAAATATAAAACCGATGTTTCAACTAGCATTAAAATAAAATGATTGGAATACACATATTTGGCAAGGAACAACTGCATCTCACAGACACTCGAGTCCACACACAAGAATTAGTCTTACGGTGTTATTAATGCACTATATCACGACATGAGAGTAATAATCTTCTTTACACTCAGCCAGAGCATACATGATAATAGTGTGCACTATGAAAGTTTACTACAAATGCTAACTAGGACATTATAGAAAATCATTCTGCTAAGAGATTCATCAAATATTACTGAATTTACTTCTGATAAAAATGGAAGTCAACCCATAAAGCTATCATATAAATTATATTAAAAATGCATTAAAAATATTAAGAGGATAACCTGGCTGCATCGTGTTTGATTCCCAAAGTCTCAGATCTCTGAAGTTGTCACTTACAATTTTTCCTTTATTAACATTACGATGAAATAAAAAAGCCATACTCTCACAGACAAAGATCGCCCTGTGTTATTTAGAGTCTGTTTTAGATGATCACAGGAAAAACATTTAAACTTAAAAGCTGATGCAACTTTGCCCTTTACTTACTTTGTTGTGACTACGTAAATGCAAAGTTTCAAACAGAGAAAGTTATCCTATGTAACCAAAAAAAAACCCCTGATAAATCAGATGGAACAGGGTGGATGATGAACTAACTATTCTTCCCATATCTAATCTCCCTTGATTTTGAAAAGGTAAGCAGACTTCTGTTGTCACAGTCTGAGAATAAACTTGTATATAGGCACTGATGCACTAGTGAACTCCAGCATTACTGATTCCATGTGGCAAACCTCAGGCAGGTATACATTATTCAAGAGGAAAAAAGAAAAATACTTTTTCCTCTTTACAGAGAAAGGTTCCACTTGTTTGGTTTGACCATGTTATTAACAAACTTTCATTCAGTGGTAAAAAAAGAAAAAAAATCTTACAAAGTGTTGATATCATTTCCAGACAGTCTTGTCAGCATCACAATTTACAGGAAATAGTTGATGTTCTCAAACAAGCCCTGTATTTACTCATAGACTCAAAGTACTTAAAAAAATCCTCACTCTTTTGGAGGGTTTTTTTTAAATGTCACTCTGGTGGAATATCTGAGAGAGCTGTCTAACCTAACACACAGATTGTGAACATGAGGCAAACAGGCTGCAGTTCAGAAAACTACTGTAACTTTTATTCTCATTTTGTCCACGTCAGGAACTGGCTCTTAGCACTACTTTCCTTTGCTGCCCCTTGCATTTTTAACTCTGGCAGCCTTCTCTAAATGTTCAACTTTTCCCAAAACCAACAGGAAAGCTAACATGATGCCACCAACATCCATAGAAGTCAGTTGTGTAGGGGAAGATAACTGCCTGAATGGCAAAGAAGTTTGATGGTTCTTTGAGAGACTTTACTGAACTCGATTAAATAAAACCTGCAGCATATTCAATTATTGTCTGTTTCCATCAACATTCAAAATGCGTTGCGTGCTGTAAAAGCAGTGAAGGCAGCATGGTCCGCAGAACAGCTTATACTCTCTTTACTAGAGAATCTTGTCCCCTCGGCGGGGACTTGTGGCCTCGGTTCCCAAGGGTGCTGGGGTGTCCCGGCTCCTGCTCTGACAGGCAAGGTGCTCACACTGGCGAAGGAGAAGTGATGAAGGGGAGACGTCTCTCCACTTCATCTCATCACTTATCCTCACAGCTCAGTCAATGCACTGGAGAAATTTGCCATTTGAAGACAGAAAACACCACCGGCCGTGGAAAAAACAAGATAAAGGGGACTAGCGGGCCCCACTAGAAGCCGCGTAGGAGTGCCGGTGTCTGAGCGCTGTGATTTGCAGCAGGGAGGCAGATAAACAAAGCCCCCGAAATGTCAAGTCCCCTTGGGGAGCCGCTCGCGTCCCAGGGCAGCGCGGCGGCGGCAGCACCCGGGCCCGACCCTGCGGCCGCCCTCCCCCGCCCGGCCCGGGCCACCCCGGCCGCGGAGCGCCCACCACCGCGCTGCCCCTCCAGCCCCGGCCTCGCCTTCATTCATTCCTCCCTTCGGGAAGCCACACGCGGTGAGTGCAGCGGGAGCAGCCCCCGCAGCACCCCGGGCCGGGGGGCAGGGGGTAAGACGCTCCACGAAGTTGTGGCAGGCAGGGAGAGCCGGGCGCGGGTATGTAGCGCTAGGAGCAGGGCTTCGCCTTTAAGAGGAAAAAGTTTTACGTCTCTCCGTGCTCTGATTTAAGAACAAAACAAAACAAAACAAAAACTAAACCAAAACAACAAAACAAAAAAAACCTCATCACACCACCACCATGTCGCCCGTTCCGCCGGTGTGACCGGGAGGGACCCTGAGCCCCCCTCCTGGCGCAGCACCCGCTCCGCACCCGGCCTCTCCCGGTGTGTTCCCGGGCAAAAAGAAGGAAAAGGATAAGGAAAAAAAATAGAAAAAAAGATAAAAGTTTTTCCCAAACTTACTACTCTTCATGATGGTGTCTGTGCCCCGCTTGTCATGATCCCCATTAAAACTTCCAACAGCGGCAGGAGCGGCACGACTGTGTGACTGCAGCCCATCGGATGCGAACCCTGTGTGCTCGTCTTCTACTTCCACCCCCCGCGTCTCCCTTCCCCTCCCCCGAGCGCCCCGGTGCCGGGGAACCGGCGGCCGCGGAGATAAGGCGCGGAGCGGCGCGGAGGGGAGGGCAGAGCAGCGCACCAGCCCGCGGCTGCCGCCGCCGCCGCTCCCCTCCCCGCCTCCGAGTCGGGGGGCTGCTCCCCCTGATCGGCGCCGCGGGTGAACTTGACCCTCCGGACTTCAGCAGGGCTACCACCGTTTTGATGTGGCCAATTTCCAGCCATCACACATGGCTTTGACCCACCGGCGGGGGGAATGGGGGGCGCGAGGGGCGGCCGGGGTGAATGTGGGGGGATGCACCGAGAGAAGCCTGTGAAATCCGAGCAGCCCCCGTTCCTTGGGATTATGCCCACCCACCCTCCGCTTTTGTTGTTGTTTTTATTTTTGGGGGGTGGTATTTTTGGGGGGAGGGGGTGCACCCCCACTGCCCCCCCCGGGGCACATGCGGAGCCGCCGCGGGCGCCGCGCCCCCGCCCCGCGCGCGCCCCCGCCGCGCCCGCCGCCGCCCCCGCCCGGCCCGCGGCGCCCTCCCGCCGCCCCCGCCCGCGTCCCCCCCGCGCTTACCTGTTGATTAACCGGCAGCAACAGCCTCGGCAGCCTGGAAGATGGTGGAGCCGCGGCGCGAGCCATGAACCGTCTCCTGCTGCCGGCGGAGTTGGACGCGGATTATGTGGCGGTGGCCGGGGAGCGGGAGGGGGGGGGGGGGGAGCGGGGGGCCGCGGCGCCGCTGCCTCCCCCTCGGCCCCGCTCGGCGGGGAGGGGGCGACGGGCCCGCCGGCGGGCGGTGCGGTGCGGCGCGGGGGCGGGGGCGCGGCGGGCCGGGGGGCGCGGGCCGGGGCACGGCGCGGCGGCCCCGCCGGCGGCGAGGCGGCGGCCTGGGAGCGCGGGGCGGCCGGCGCGTTATCGGGACTGTTATCGCTTGTCAGGACCTCCGTCTCCCCGCATTACGTCAGTTTCAAGACACCAACACTATTAATATCAAAGGAGCCTTCGCGGAGGAAAGCGCCACCCCAGACGGAGCGCCCTTAAAGAGACAGTGCAGGCGGCCCCGCCGCGCGGCCCGCGCCGCCCCCGCCGCCGCCTCCGCCCGCCGGGCCACGGGCAGCGCGGGCCAGGCCCGCCGGGCGGGCGGGCGGGCGGAGGGGCCCCGCGGGCGCGGGGACCTGCGCGGGGCGGGAGCAGCGATGGCCGCAGGCCACAGGCGCGCCCCCAGCGCGGCCCGCGGGAGGCGGCTCTGCCCGCGGCTGTCACCGGGACCCGTGGCTGTCACCGGGATGGGAAAAGGGGAGGGTGGGGAGAAAAGGGGCGACCCTGTAGCTGCCACTCTCGGGAGACCTCAGCTCCTCGCGGGGTCTCCCGCAGGTTTAGTGTCACCTCGCTGCCCTGTTCCCCGTCCGTGTATGGGTGCTGGGGCGGGTGGGCAGGCAGTTCCCAGGCTGTGGGACAAGCAATCCCGCTACCGCTCGCTCTTTGATACCGGTCGCAGGTCAATTCCGAGCTGCTTCTAGAAAACCCTCACAACTTTTTCTCCTTGTGCAGAACTTTTTCAATTCGAAATATTCTGATTTTCCCCGTGCTACGAATTGCTAGAAGTCTGCATGTTAATGTAAAAACTCTCCAAGGAGAAACAGTACATAAAAGATTCCTATGAAAAGGTTTTAAAATCTCAAATATAGTAGGCGTTAAAAACTGTGTAAACATTTGATGGGCATTTGGACACAATTTTTCTGCAGTTAGGTGACTTTATATGGTGTGCTTTTACTCCCATGCAAGTCGTTTTAAGCTTATTTCACATTAAAATAGACGTGTTCTTCTTGGTTGCAACTACTAACACATTATTCAAGGAAAAAGCTGGAAAAAAGTTAAATCAGTACAGTTCAAGAGATGAAGCTGCTTCCCCCCAAATGTTTGAAATTACATAAGTTTTTCCTTACAATTTCACTCTCAAATACGTGGTGAAATGTAAAGTATAAAATCTTCAGAGATACACGCTGACGCAAATGAAACCCTTCTGTAAAACGTATGGTGTTCACAGCTCTCCCTCCAAACTTAAACATTCTTCATACATGTTTAGTATAATCCACTGGCAGATTTGTAAAGTAATTGCTCATTTAAATCACCCAGTAACACATTTCCCCCTTAAGTTCTTTTGTAGGATTGTCTGATAAAGCCCTTTATGAATAGAAAAGCAATAATTCACATACAAGAGGTGAACTTGTCATGTTGAAAATGGAAGGTAAAATATAGTTGCACGATGAAGCACACACAGTAGGATCCCTGACAGAGGGAAAGGAGAACTGACTGATTATGTGTGGGACTCCCGCTATACCCTTCCGCAGAAAATGAGCTTGGAGCAGCAGAGATGTTTATATATGGAATGCGAATGAAAGTAATATCAGAATTTAAAGTTTGTTACAAAGTCTGCCTGGATACTTTAGTACTAGAGCCATACTTAGTAGCACCTCACTCATATGCACACAGAGAACCTTTCCTGACTTCTTAAATTTACTTTTTCTGAAGCTGCAGATGCCGTGGCTGAATCACAAAGAGACAAGTCACTTCCACAAATTCTAGTTTTTGTCCCATTCACACCAATTCAAATACGTTCTTCTCAGTAATTTGGATTTTATTATTTTTGCTGAGTATGTCAAGCCCAAGCGACTGTTCACTTGGCATACATCTTGCATAAGAAGGGTTAAAATCAGCAGGTATTTTGTCTGATGACTTGGCTAAGTATCTTACAAGCAAGGCTTGAGTGGAAAATATTTAAACACAGGTAATTTCCCTTCTCTGTTCTAGTGAGGGTTATTAATGTCTTTTTATTTTAAACCAGGAAATGATGCCCCCCACACCTTAAATCTCAGCCAGTTCTTATGTGTGGCTGCAGCTTTCCCAGATTTTATTCACATTATGACAGTCACTCTGAAGATCGATAATAGTGAAAGCACAGGTTTCAACACATGCAAAGCTTGATAAAAAACACACCTTCTTTCACCTGCAGAACAGTGTTATAGAGGTGTGCTTTTACAAGACATAAACCTATCTGTGCATGCACCTTTAAAATGAAACCGCAAAGCTATTCAAAAGTAGAGATGAGAAGGATGAAACATGCTTTCATAGTTTCAAGTAGACAATTCTAATGAAATACTCTATCTCTCAGAAAAAGGTTCTTACTGTATCTTTATTAAAAATGCTTTCATGGCACATTCTGTATTTCAAGTTAAAATAAAGCAGATCAAGAATATGTCAATATCAATCTGTTTATATTCACCACAAAGAACTGTAGAGAACTTAATAAAGGCAAAAATATTTTCATAAACTTTTTTCAGGCAAATTATTTATTTATGAAATAATTTACAATGAAAATTTTTACCTCATGGCTTAGATACATTGCATATGCTTGTGATTGACACAATATGTTGAGGCTCAAAGGCCCTCATAGACTATTTTTTACTTTTTTTTTTTTTTTTTAATCCTAGCAGGAATATTTCAAAATAGCAAACTAATTCATGAAGTCATACAGTAATTGTTTGACAGTTGTTTCCAATATAGGAAAATAAGTTATGTATATTGTTTTCATGCAAATATTTGTTGATTTGTTGTTAGAATCCTTTGACGTTGACATGCCACAAATTGCATTAGGAGAAATATTGGAGATTCATTTTCATTTGTTATCTTTGGTTGTCAAACTTTTCCAAAACCCCTTAAAGCAAGTTTTATTTCACTTTATTCAGAACTCATAGTCTACATGAAAGTAGGTTGTTGTTGAAATAACAAGTTCAGCTTTCTGTAATAGATAAGAGCTGCGGAAATGTCAGTAGCAAAAAAAGTAGCAAAACAAGAAGATGCAAAGAAAGTGCTGCTTTCACTGAGAGTCATGAACAAAGTAACTTCTAAACAATCCTCCGTGTTTTTTTATACTCAGGCACATTCTCCATTGAGGGAGAATACAGAGGCAGTCACAGTTGCCTCTTAAAGGAAAACAGTGTAACAGTCATTGTTTATCAAGATGACATAACATGCCATTTTTGCCTTTATTGTTTAATGCAGTTTCTCTTGTAGTTTACTCAGCGTAGATACAAAGAGGGATTAACAGTTAAGCATAAGCATACTTGTTTTACAATTTCAGCCTTTTAGTGCATAACTTACTTACTTAAAGTACTAGAGCCTATAATCACAATGATTTTACCTGATGGAACATGCATTTCAGAAATATAATCCAACTGTTTACCCTAACACATCATAAATTGCAATTCTTTACAAAAACCTCAGAGATTGACATCCATTGCTCTTAAATGCCTGCTGCTTTAGCACACATCATCAAGAAAGTATTTCTGTATTATTCTCCCTCCGGTTGGTAGTATATCACATGAATTCTAAAGAACATTTTCATATACTATCTTCAATAATGAGCATTTTGAGAAGCATTTAGTTATGTGTCTGAGGCACTCCAGTGCAAGTTTCTTGGGATCATAAACACGGCAACTTGCAGGATTTCTGCAGACCCGCTTCTTTTCCTTGCACAACTTTTGTCACATGAAATCATCAGGAAACTTTTGTTCCCTTTCTTACACCCCGCAAAAAGTCAAGTTTCTAAAATTCAAGTTTTGTGCCAAAGGCTAAAAACTACTACTGATTTTCAAAGAAACAGGACTGGGAACCCTAACAATGTGGTTGAAACTTCTCTGAAAAGAGATTATGCATTGTGATAGACAGGGCAGCGCTGAGAACAGCCAATGAAACAGCATGCAACAGAAGAGCTAATACCATGGCATCATCCCAGATTCAACAGATGTTTTCTAGGGGGATTGGATATCTGGTAATGGGAAATGGAACCTTTCTTTTCTGTGTCACTGGTTTTAACACAGGCCAGTAGTGATGGAAAGTCAATAATACCCGATGCTTATTTGGTAGCTTCCTCCACCACATAGTAGAAAAATGTCCTTCTGACTGTAGCATACCATAACTGGCCTGAACTTCCCAGCACCCTGGTGGCACTGCCAGCAAAAGGGCCTTGCACAGAAATGCCTGGAAACCCTTTTCCATGTGAGCAGTCTCCCAGGGAGGGACAAGGAACACCAACCGGGCATAGAATACTCCTGCTAATGATGTGTCTGCAGATTGTTAAATAACTCTGGCAGCCACAAAAGATAATTTATCACTTTACACTATCATAAAATCTACTAGAAAATTAAAAATGCTAAAACACCAGACTCCCTAAAATCATTTACATGCAGGAATCCACATAATTGTATAGATTTTGATCTTAAAAATGTTATGTAAAAGGCATTCATCCAAAGCTCTGAAAAGCCTCACATGCACATACACATACATATAGAGTAATACATAATGAGTGTCTTCCAACAAATATCAGTATAAGAGGTGACAGCATTTCTTCCCACATTTCACCCACAAGTTCAGCAAATCAAAACAACCTGAGCCCCCTGTCCTGTCATCACCCCCTGCCAGACAGAGTCACTACCTTTCCCTGCCTCAGTTTGATATTCATCTTCCAGAATTTCTTTGAAGGTTAATCTGATCAGTTGAAAGTGCACTGAAGTCAATGGAAAAAAAAAGCTATATGTGAGTTTAGCAGCTTTTACATTAGGTCCTATATGCAAGTATTTTTCAGTCTTATTCCTAGAGTTCACTGTAATGAAATTAAAGTGTTCTGGACATAATAATATTAAAACTCACTACGGTGTCTCCTAATATAAAGCACGAATTCTGCACAATTGAGGTCTTTGGATCAAGAGGAGTTTTCTTTCATTTGATTTCTTGTAAATACTTTTTTTCTTTTCCATTTGTGATTTCTTACTGTGTTCAAATCTTTATTTTAATGTGACAGACTACAAGCAACATGCTTTTATTGCAGAAAATATTTATTCACATTGATAGTGATGCAAGGTCTCAGATTAAGTCTAGGGAAAGAAAATACCTTAGAAATATCTATCTATCTATCTATCTATCTATCTATCTATCTATCTATCTATATTTCATTTTGCAAAAAAGTGCACTTTCCATTCCACTATGAACATCAAATGCATAGCTACAATATATGGCCCAGGAGGTGCAGTAATAGCACTTGGGAATCTCAGGCACACAGTGCATTGGTAAAATTACCAAGATGCTGTCACTATTTCTAATTAGAAATGGAGAGAAAGACACACAAGGTAAACAAGGCAATGTAATGTGGCCTTTAGCCATTTCTGTCAGTCACCAGTGAAGTCTTTAAGCACACATGAGGATGCAAAAATAACTACATTCCACCAGACTAAGGTATCTAATTTACAGAGCTTTCAGTGCTTCACGTAAGAAAGGGCTTGACCTTAATCTGGCCTTACCCTCAGTATCATGAGCCAGTCCACCTTGTAGGGATGTGATGAACCATTGCATTCTAGGGAATTTTTATAAAGATCAGCATATTCACACAATCACAGAGTGTCTGAGGCTGGAAGGGACCTCTGGAGGTCGTCTGGTCTGATCACCCTGATCAAGCAGGGCCACATAAAGCTGGTTACCCAGGACCTAGTTCCTCCATTTACAGACTTCATGGTTCTCCTATAGTATACATGACTACTATAACTTGTTCCTGATCAGCGACAACTCAAAGGAGCTTTTAACCTGAATGAGAAGCGCACCCTGACCCACTTTCTGTCTGACCTCTGCATAAGAATTAATACACATCCACAGTTCTTTTAATGGTTAGTCTTTGGAAACAGGTAACCTAACAAGAATGCTTGTTGACACCAAGATTAATATATACTACATCCTTTCGTTGTGAAATGGTAGAGCCAGTGACTTTGTTGAAAAACATGAAATTACTGTAGGCATCCTTTAAACTTATTCAGGAGCTCGTTTCATTTTCCTCAGTGGTTATCAGTCTTGAAAGGGGTTTTCTTTGGAAACAGTCATTCCTTTAGGGAAGAGCACATCAACCTACACAAGTTGCAGAAGCCTTAGCTCACTTGGTTTGGCTCTCTCACTTAGAAATCTCATTTCTGTTCATACCTCTCTCTTCAGGAGCTAGGTCACATGTCTGTACACAAGGTTTTACTAAGCACAGTGTGAATCAGGCAAAATTAATGCTGATGGATCAGCATTCGTTTGCAGTTGGGATCTTGATGTGGTGAAGTGCAGATCATGACCCAGAAAACATGTGTGTCCTTGTCTGCTTCAATGCCTGGACAAACTGATTCTGCAGAGGGTGAAAAAATAGTCTTTACAACTTCAATTTTTTTTCCTTCCTGACTTCACTGCTTTTAGCTCCTTTCATTGCTCACATAAAACAGACAGTTACCTTATGACATACTAAAATATTTATGTATTAGACGTCTTACTTAACAATGGCCAGAAATACCCTTAATAGGCTGATGAAAAACCTGGATAGTTTGTGCAATTTTCCTGTATATATTTTTTCCACTCAGTGTATGCATCAATAGAACATAAAAAAAAAATTAAAAAAAAATTAAGGCAAAACAAGAAAAGCTACTAAAACCAAGAAACCTATCCCTGACCAATCCCTTCCCTCTTGGTGTTTTAGCATTGCAAAATACACTGATATTATTGACATTAAAATACACATTGAACTAAGGAACATTAGCTATTTTTAAATAAAGGAAATAAAGCTATGTACTGCATTATGACTAATATATGAAAGTATCACTCATACAGTTATTTGTAAATAGAACATTTCTGATTAATGGCTTTATATTTGTGGAAAAAGGCACGTTTTTGAAAGACTGACGCATAGGATATGGGCAGAAATTAATCTGAGCTATTTAGGAGTTAGAGCAGTAAAAACAAATACAGAGAATTTGAAAGTTATATCTAAGAAAGCTATGTGACCTTCATGAGCCCTTAGTCACAGAAGCCAGAATGGCACATAGGAAGCATCCCTGGAGGTAATCATACTGGTGCCCTATTTCTCCTAATCAGGAGCTAGAGACAGCTCAACTAGCAGTCCAGAGAGTCAGCAAGGAAGTTGCACACTATGGTGTAAATTCAGATGAGTAAATTCAGTGCACCGAAAAATGAACTCCTATTTTTATATGAATTCAGGTGACGTAACACAGAGTGACTCCAAACCTGCAATGGAGTGTGCAATCTCCAGAGCAGGCAGAAAGAAGAGAGAGTGACACTTTGGGAAGTGTAGAAAAAAACCAGATTTTTTGGAATTTTGCACATCACTGTTTGATTTGACTTTAGCAGGCTTCAACGAGGGTGTGAATCAAAAGGAGGGACACAAGTATGAAAACAGAAGTGCCTGTTTGAAACAAGCTGGAAATGTAGCTTTTACCGAGATGTGTGTACCTAGGCTGCTAATTATGACAAGCAGTCCAATGAGGCTGTGAGGCAGAGAGAAGTAAACAGAAGGATACATCAGACAAAGTAGTACCTCTTCAATAGGAAACAATGTATTATTGAGATTCTTGAAGAGATGCATTTTAACACAACCTCTGTAAGGACTAAGTCCTTTTCCCTTTCCCCCTTAATGCCATTCTTGTAGATACTCAAGTTTGTTAGAAGAAAAAAAAGGCTACTTGGGAAGGGCTCATGCATAACAAATTTGTTTTCCCCCTTCCCCATCAACTGTAATTACAACCATTCAGACAAAGCTGGTTTTCCCAGTAGGACTGGCTGAAAATGCACTTCATTTACATGGCCTAATTGGGCTTTTTTGGCCAAGGTTGTTCTATATACTGACACTAGGACTATGTACTTAACATTGAAAAGTTCATTATTGGGGTGTTGAAGTTAGGGATTTCATTACTTTTAAGTTAGAAAATTCAGAATCAAGGTGTCTCCTTTAGCACTGGTGCTTCAGTAGTGTGTACATGCATAAGAATAATACTGGTAATTATATTGGCCCCAAACAGTAAAGAGTCTGCAAATTGAACAGATAGTAATTTTATTTTCTTCTTTCTCTGTAAAAAAAAAAAATTGTGATGTACATGCTAGTGCAAGAAATGTTGGTTATATACTCCAGTGGCCTTCAGAAATCAGTGAGCAGATCACCTGATTTGTGAAGATTCACTACAAAAGTGGTTTCAGAAAAAAATCTTTTCTATATTCTGCTATTTGCGTTACTTAAGACTTCATTATTTTTATTGTTTATTATTTTGTTTGTAACTGTCTTGTCTCCCTCAGTAAGACACACAGTTCATGAATATGTATCTTATAACCTTTTCTAAGCCAAGTGCACTGGTTTAGTTTCAGGGCCTTCCATATTGTACATGTCCTCTGCAATCAAGAAAGGTTTGCACAGTCATCAGAGCAGACTCAAGCCACGTCTAGAAAGAAAATTTACCTAAACATTTCACCAGGCTTTAGTGTAGACAAGATTCCTGCAGCTGAACCTGTTTTTCTGCATGTTAAATTGCCACAGTAATTAGAACATAAGGGCTCAAATCCACAAAGACATTTGGGTGCCTAATTCTCATTAATTTCAATTGAGAGGTGGCACTTAGATCTCTTTATGGACACAGAAGGCACAGAAACCTCAAGAATCTTATCTGTTCTAAAACTCCCAGACAAATATTGCTATCAGCTTCCTCAGAGCAGCAGGAATTTTATTTTAATTCTTGATGAAGGTACATCTTAAGCACAGGAAATTACCTGATAACAATGGAGACTGTATTTGTTTCTCATCTCCTTTCCACTCATCCAGCCATTTTGAACTGCAGGAAGTTCCTGGATCATGGGGTGCTTTAAGAAACTCAAATAGCAAAATCTTTTTTGATGACTGCTGAAAATGAAGCTGTCAGTTTATGATCTTTTATGGTCTGATAAAATTCCATGAAACCACTGGGATGAGCATGGCTCTCTAGCCCTACCTAATCCTCCAAAGTAAACAGTGATCACAGCTCACATCTCACACCAGACATGAATCCCTAAGACTGAAGTTTCTGGACTTGCATGTGACTGTCCAAGTCTGAGCTGATGCCAAAAGGCTGGGCCTGCTGTGCAGTCCTTCTCCTCCCAAGTCACACATCCATATGTCTTTGATCATGCTGTGCCAAAATTCTTGCAAACACATTGTAAGACATAAAAGGAAACTGAACCAGTAGAAAATTACCTTTTTTCTCCCTTTCATTAATTGTCAGTTCAAAAATACAGTATCTGGGACAGGGAAAAGGGTGGGATTTCCTTCTTTTTTGGGACTTGGTCAGGAAACAATCGCTAACCTTTGGAGGAATGCCTCCAGAGGCACCCGTGTCGGCATTAGAGTGATGACTTCCATCAGCTGTCTTTGAAGGAGTTTCTCTCTCTTCATCCCCAACTACTGAAGAAGCCCAGTCTCTTCAGCTGGGATTATTTGTGTGATATGAATACATGTCCAGAATTAATCACAATCTCCCCACCTGTCTTCTTTAAGCCTCAGTCTGAGCTTTGCCTTCATATGCTGTGCAACTGTAATGATATTTGCTAAACAAATGTTAGAAATAGAGAAATTGTATCTCCCAAAGATAGAGCTTAAAGCCAGAAAAAATCATTACAAACTTTGTTCTGTCTTTGCATTATTCTGTCCACAGAATGCTCAATATTGTCTCTGCCAGGTTATAACTGCTGTGTGAAGATAGTATATCTTTCTAAAGATGTCTGTCTTGATTTAAAGACTTCCAATGTTGAAAGATTCACTGCGCTCCCAGGTAAGTTGTTTGAGTGTTTAAATACCACCATTCTTTATAATGTCCCTGACACTTCAACTTGCAGTTCTACTTTGTTTTACTTTATTTTATTTTGGTTTAGTTTAGTTTATTGATCTATTTTATCCAAATGAGATACTCTCCTCCATATATGGACTTACAGACCATAGTTTCATTGCCAATTACCCTTCTTTCCCATAAAAAAAGTAGATGAAGTTTCCTTTATGTCTTATCCTGGATAATTTCAGTATCTTCTCTGTCTTTCATCATTTTTAAAATACTTTTTGAAAAAGAGATACTACAAATGGTCAAAGGTTAGACTTTGTTCACTTTCAAACTTTAGTGCTTTTTTTACTTCATTTGCATTCTTGGTGTGAATACTTACTTCATAAGTATTTGAGTTTCACATTTAACATTTAAATAAAAACATGAAATATCTTTTCAAGCAAGAACCCAAAGATTTACTTTTTTTTCTTTTAAGTTAGATACATTTGTAGATACACAATTAATGTTTCAGAATCACTTCTCACTCTTTGTAGACAACTGTTTTCTGCTTTGGGCTTTTCTTTTTGGGGGTTTGTTTTGGTTTTCATTTTGTTTTGGGGTTTTGTGTGTGTGTGTGTGTTTTGCGTGAGTTTGTTGTTTTTGGGGTATTTTGGGGTTTTTTGTTAGAGCATTAAGAATCTCCTTGTGGTTTGTTTGATTTATGTGTCGAAATCAGAAGAAAATCTTTCAAGACTTTGAAAATTACTGAAATAAGAGCAGCATATTTCATGCTCAGGCTTCTCATGGCAAAAGCCACACTAGTGTAATTTGCTAGAGGCCCTAAAAATAAAGGGTTTCCTTTCTAATGGTAAGAAACACCCAGTCATTAGTTGTCGTTTCTGTCATAAGCTTGGGCAGCAATATCACTAAATAGTCCAGAGTCACTTTTTTATACAATTATTATTACTTGGGCTTTAATGAGAAGATCTAAGAAGAATTCTGCCTGCTGAGAGACCAAGTTATAATCTTTCAAATGAAACTATTCCCAGGGCAAGACAAATCTGCAGGCACTAACTAGGTTAGTGGCTATTATACTTCACACTTAATCTTGAATATGATAGATAGGGAGTGGAACTGAGGGGAATATTGAACAGCAGACAAAACCATTCCTCTTGAACATCTTGAACATCTTTCTTTGCATTCAAGCCAGAGTTGAAGTAATTTACCCCTCTGAAAGAGCCAAAAGTAACTTTTGCACAACTTTTCTCACCGTGAGAGCTTCTAAGCCCAGACACCTTTGTAGAGTAGTCTCATAATGGGAAATCCAAATGAAGAAGAAAGGAGAAGTCAACCCATAAATCCATATGTTGTAGTGAGAGCGGGTCTGCAGCAGCCTAGGGCACTGCCTGTGGCATCACATGGCAGTGCCTATTTGATGGAAAAAACACTTAACTCTTTTCACACATGGAGGTGAGGTGCTTCACAGACCAAGCACCCATTTGTGCACCAGTGTCAGCAGACTGCCACCTCATCTTGTGCTGGTGATCAGCAATTGTGGCTCACCCCTCTGCTGGAGGTCTGACACGGCTTATCAAGGTGCCCAAGACAGCTCCCCAGCCATCTCCACTGCTTAGACCCGCTCCTTCCAACATCTGACTGCCAACAGAAATGCGTCACAGCATGAAACTTCAGCTGTGGGAGGCACAAAACTCACAAGCACGTCTCTGTGCCACCAGGTTTCATCCTAAACCTCTGCAATTGCTACAGCAACTGTTAGCCAGTCAGCCTCGGACCTGCCCAATGACAGGGGCTTAGGTGGTCCTGACTGAATGCATGTTTCTAGTGCTTTGTGGTTTTCCAGAGAGTATAGAAGTTAGTTTTGCTGCAATTTGAAGGCAGTAGGTATCAAAGGTATTTGGCACATCAGTCTCTATTGAGGAAAGGGTTCCTGGAATAGCTGGACATTCAGGAGCCGTGGGTATCTCCTATTAAGCACATCAGCCCAAAAAGTGTTTGTATATGTAGACACAAATGGAGGGGAGATCACAAACACAAAAGACAAAATGGACAACACTTCCAGTGAACAGATACAGACGTCAGGTTATTGAAGAAGGTGTCAGGCAGGCACAGTGGCACCTTCAGTAACACATTCGTTTTAATGCTTTTCTGCTTTTATTTGTTTGACTGGGCAAATATCTTAAGCTTTTTAAAAAATTGTTTAAGTGTTAAGTATAAATTGTGACATTTTAAACAATGTGTGTGTTTCAACCAGCTGACGTTAAAAAGCATATTTTATCTCACAACCTGCTTAAAGCAAAACAAAAAGTTAAGCTACAGCTTCTCACAAACAATGAAGGCAATAAATACAGTAAATTACTGTTTTATGTGAGACAATATACTAATGTTAACTGAAGCTATGGAGTTAGAAAACAAACTCCCTCTGGGAACAATTCTCACGCCCCTGTTTTGGAAGGAAGCAGAGTTTACTTGTAAATAATTTAATGCATTTACTCTTGCTAGACTGGACTGACAGGTCTTCCATACACTGAAGCTTTGCTTCCCTGATAATTGCAAACTTTTTGAACTGAGAAAGTTGTCAAATGCAAAGGTCTGCACAGTCACTGTCAGACTATCTATTTACATAAAGATGTGCTATATAACACAGTATTACTAAATTTAGCTGTCATGCCAATCAACATTTAATAATAAAAATATTACTTCAGACCTACTTCTGTTTATGAGCACGTAAATAATCTCTCATTCAGAGTCACATAAAATCCCTTAGCAACTTTAACAGTTGCCTACATGGACAAGCAATAGAAAGGAAAAGACACATTATTGTCTGAGTTTATTTAGCACAGTTTAGCAACTAGAATAAAAAAGAAGACAAGGCAGCTTAGTCTGTAAGCACAGCATGATAACCTCTCCTGTGCAGCAGTACAAAAGAACCAGAACAGAAACTAGAACTGCATAAATTGTGTCCCCTATTACCTGCCTCAGAAAGCTGCTTCAAGAAATATTGGACTTTATTCTTGTATTTGTTAAGACTTCCTCTTCATGTCTAATTTTCATGCCATTTTTTCACCTGCTTCATTCACAGTGTTGATGTATCTCCTCTCATCTCACAAAAATACAGATTACATATTAATAGATAATAAGAGATTAGATTCAGAGTTTGTAGAATCTTCTTTTTTCAGCACTGAGAGTATAGAGCTATCATAATCAATGGCTTTTTCTAACTCCCTTTCTTTTGACTTGATCTTTCTCTACCACTGAGAGAGATTAGAGCAGGCTCTGAAATGCTGACAGATTTGTGCCTATGGTCTCCAAGATTGGCCCTGTCTGTTCAGGGAATAAGCAAATGTGAAAAATAAATAATCTCTGGGAAAAATCAGTGCCAGAGGATGCACATGTGGTACAGAGGATGCACAGTGGCACAGAGGATGCACATGGGTCTTCATGTGCATCCTCTGTACCATTTATCCCTAACTTCAACCTTCATGTGGCTTTCCTTTTCGCAGATGACTCTCAGGCACTAGGGCTACCCATAGATTTCCCAAGACTCGAGTGGAAAAAAACTTGGAAACTGGTCGCTTGACTCAGAGATGAACAGTAAGAATTTTGGCACTGATTTTTCCCAGAGATTATTTATTTTTCACATTTGCTTATTCCCTGAACAGACAGGGCCAATCTTGAAGACCATAGGCACAAATCTGTCAGCATTTCAGAGCCCACTCTAGTCTAACTTGTAGCTGTGCAAGACTGCTATTTAGGCTGGTCACTAAGTAGCTGCAAGCCTTGCTCCAATCTCAGGAGACAAGACTATTAGGAGTGTTGTGAAATAGCTGAGTAACCGTAGCATGCGGGGAGGCCACCATTCCCAACACAGCTCTAACACTTATCCTTCCTGTGGAGCTCCCCAAACCACTCCCACCGGTGCAGGAGTTACTACTCTTCCTTTGCTACTCACTGTAACCCGGAGAGCTGGAGAAAGATCTGATGCTACTGCTGTTGCTGGTCTAACCCTCCCACGAATTCCAGCAGGGAAAGACAGTGAAAATTATCTGGGAATGAGCTGAATCAGCTTCTTTTGTGTTGGTGTCCTGGCCGCACCCACTGTGTGGTCAGTTCCACCCAGCACTGATCACCTTCTGAGTAGGGATTGGAGAAGTCCTGTGTGTTTGCAGACTTCCCCCCCGTGCTGGGAGGGAGATAACGTGAGTCTGGGAGTGAAAGGACTAAATTTAGGTTTGTGCCTTGGGTTTCTCATAGGCAAAAATTGGATTTCACCACCTCCATGGGATCCTGGAATGAGTTTGTAAAGGCCTTCATAAGCAATAGAGTTGTGATGTGCAGCTGCTGCTTTATTCAGGATTTACAGGAAACTGGCCAGTGGTGGTTGGTGCAGGAGAGCCCTGACTTGCAAATTCCTTGGTCAGTGGTCATGTGCCACATTCTTCTGAAGACTGTGAGAAAAGCACAAACCTCAACACAGTCATCTCAGGATCTGCCTCTGCAAAGAAAAGCAGCAGCCAAGAAGCTGACAGCCCCCACATTTTAGATGTATAAATATAAGATGTTTGAATGTGATCCTTAACTGTGTTACAACCATGGCACTACAAGATCTGAGGCACACACACTTGAGTACAATCACAGTATCTTAAAACGTTTTTAAATTTGAAGAGAAAAAGGTTGATAAATTGCTTCTGGACACTCATCTCAAGTGTGTGACGCCAGCTCAGCAGCTGGTCGCCGTTTTCAAGTTGCAGTATCTTTATCTCTGGGGCCTCACCCCAACAGGATTGGCACACAAAATTTCAGAGTGGAGGAACAGATACCTGCATCAGGAGTACTCAGGGTATTAAGGGCTATATAGCACCCAGTGTCAAAGAAAGTAGCAACAGCATGTTGAATAACAGGTTTGATGTGTATGCTTCACGTAGGTTAATGTAAGTGGATCATCACCCTCATATTGTACTTGTTTCCTAGAAATGCCCTGAAACGCGCACATTTATGGCATCCTGCTGATATGAACATTTCTAGATTCATCAAATACAGAACACTGCTGTCACTAGTGTTTTACCTTGTGTCTGATTTAATGGAATTGGTTAGACTTTAATTTTTGTTATTTTAATTTTTTTTTACATAGGATCTATAAGATAGGAGGACTTCCTACAGAAACAAGAATGAGACACTGAGAGAGTTTTCATCTCACAAAAAGAAAGGGTTTCACAGAGGGGCGCTGTGATGTGTCTGATATACGTGACCATGTGTTTAAAGAGGCTTTTGAAAGTGTTCCTGCTGCTGTTTACTTGGTATCAAATTATGTATATGTGCTTATTAAGAGAATAACATGTGAGTTTGCCTATAATCATTGTAGCTAATATTGTTATACCTGGAAGAGTAAATGTAAACACTTCTCAATACATTTTCAATGTTTGTTTATGTGAATGTACTTCCTTTATGGACATTGTCATCCCTGGAGTACACATGGGCCTAAATTTAGAGATAAGCTTAGTCTCATCAGTTTTACTGAACTACTGAAAGTTCAGCCAGTATATTTTTCATATAGAGGAAAGAAAAACATTTTGAATGTGAAAAAGCAATCCTGCTACTACAAGAGGTAGCAATCAGGGCTTGAAACTCAGAAACTCTAGAGGCACACAAAGACTTGAATGATTTCAAACTTTAAGCTTTACCCAGCCTCCTAAAGTCTGGGACAGTCCATCTGATATAAGCCTAAATCATGCCTATATTACGGTATTTTAATTTTAATATCTCAAGTTGTCACAAGAATACAGATGTTCTCTATTACCAGTTTTTGCAATCAGAGACACAGAAGCAAAAATCACCTATAAATTTTAAAGCTGAAAATATTCAGATTTGTGCATTCAGGATAAAATATTCCTGGAATTTAAGAACAGCATTAAATAAGTGATTATCTAATATACAACAGCAATATGGTTTGAAGTATTTTTTTTCTGATTTAATTCTTTTTTCATCTCCAACAGCTGTGGTTTAGTAAGGCATCCAACCTCGATAAAAGTAATTCCTGTGATAGAAGCTATACCACAACACTTGGCACTTTGTTCTAATGTTAAAAACGTGTTCCATATTTCTCATGGAATTTGTTTAGTTTCTCCTTCTACCCATTAGTTCGTGTTATGTCTGCTAGACTGGGAAACCCTTTATTATCAAATTTTGTTCTCTTCTGTATATATATATACATATATATTTCTATCAAGTCAAATCCTTTATGTTCTCCCGTAGATCTTAATACTCTACGAACTCTGAGCTCTTCTTCTCTCCACTAAATCATGAGCAGCAGAACTGGACACGGTAATTTCAGTGCAGTGGTAATTTAACCTTGGCAAATAAAGATTTCCAAAATGGTTTTTTGACTACAACATCACTGTCACAACTCTTATTAGTCTGACTATCCAACTCAACCATCTATTTCAGAACATGACCTCAATTCTTTATGGATTACTTTCCTTGTTTTTGTGTTCACAACATTGCGTTTTCCCATCCTGAAACATTTTGGTTCACCACAACTATCTTACTAGGTCATTCTGTACCAGGGGCCTGTCTTGTGTGTTATTTATCTTTCTTTCAATCTTTGCACCATCTAAAGTGCATAACTTTTATCCTACATGAGAAATTGCTAAAAGCATTATAACCAGTAGGCCAAGTTAACCAATAGTTACAAAGACTCAGGAAAATAAGACTTGCCTGATTTATTAGTACAGTGTCAGCTTTATTTTAGTCTGCTCTTTTTTCCCCAGTGTTTCCTAACCAAATCTTTGATGGTTATTATATGCATGTTATTTGGATATGCTGATTTTAAAATGTATAATTCTGGTAGCTCTGTTTATCATCACTTTTCCTCACTCTTAAAGTGGAAAGTTTCAATTAATATATAGCACTGTCACATATTTTTCCTCCAAACATAAATCGTCCACACTTATTTAGCACTTTTGCTCTTTCTCCACTGGTCAATTTTTTTTAGAAATCTGTCAACATTCATTTTGATTCCATTTGCCCTCAATATTCCCAACCTATTATTTTGTTACCTTTTAACCACCCTGACTTGTTTTCTTCCTGACTTTTTTTGCTTTCCTCCTCAAATTGTTATACTTCCTAACTTGCTTATTGACAGTGGTGTCATCTTGCTATTTCTTTGTGTAAGCAGATAGCATTAGATACATACACGTTGGGGGGCATGGGGGGTAAAGGGGGTGAGGGGTGTAAAAAATGGCTGTGTTTTATATTATTGTAATGTTTACAGAAAATTGAAATTCCCTTTAAGCCAAACTGATTTGTTTAATCCTCTAGACTTTCTTTTTGACTTGGAGAGTGGTGGAACTACTGATAGAGTCAACCAGAGGAACAGCTGCTGGAATAGTAAATCAACTTCTACTGCTTCTTCAGAGTTACTATTTGTGTTCTTCTGTTTACTACCACCCCAATTCCAACATCAAACACAGGAGATTGTTTTCCATATAGAAATACACATGGCAGCAGAGAGAAACCAGCAGGGAAGCACTAATGAAGCACAACTATGATGCAGAACATATAATTACCCGTGAATTTGTAGTGTAGTAGGGCAGCAAAAGAGTGTAACTGACGGAAGTATCAACTATGCAAGAAGATATATAGTGTAACATTGTTTCCCTGTAGCTCTGGTCTGACCATGGACAAATCATCATATTCAGTCTTGGGCATCTCCTTAGTAATTTAGAAGGAATTCAGAGAAGAGTGACAAAATGATTACATGCTGATCAAATAAGACTGAGGCTACAGACACATGAAGAGACCTTAAGGCTTGAGCCTGGAGCAAGTTGTGCCATTGCAACTTTATACAAAGAAACTAAGCATGATTATATGTACACAACACAATCTAAATACATAACTCTGGCTATATATCTACAGAGAGTTATATTTAAAAATTTATGTTAAAAGAATGTTCAGATTGCAAAATCAAGCATTGAAGTGGTAGGAAATGCCAACGCAATTTTAGCTTTGTCCCTTTGTGAATATTCATGATGATGCAGCCTGTAGCTGTATGATCCATCAGCAATGTATTTTTCCATGCTCACATCCTGAATTATGTTTACCTCCACTTGTCTGATCCCTGTTTTGTTCTTCTGCTTGCCACAGCTTTTGCCTCCTCCATCTCTTATCCTCTCCCCCATCCACCGCCTGACATTTCTGTTTACCCATAATCCTTGCACTTTAAGCTTCTCTTTTTGCTTGTACCTCTTACTTCTTTTAGTCTTAGCACTTCCCACCTTCCTCATCTCTCCACATTAGTCAGGTCATTCTTCTTTACCTTCTACAAACATCATAGCAAAGAGAATGCTGACAACACACAAAAGTCCAGTTTCCTGCTCTCATGCATGATATTCAGGCCCACAGAGGCATGAACAGCTGGAACAAAAATATAAAGGCTTTTTCTACCTTTTCAGCTGTCTTAAGCTCAGACATTCAAGGGGAGGCACAGTTGTGTCAGAGCTCTGCTGTTGTTGAGCTTGCTTAATTAAGGTAGAAATTTTGAAGAATATAATCAGCATAGCAAGGGTCTGTTAAACCTGAGTAAGTAGTGGATTTTTTTCCCCCTGGAATTGCGTAGTTTGACAGGGATGTCAGGGGCTGACAAAAAGTGTAGGCCTAGTGCTAGGGGTCATCTTCCCCAGAAACTAAAAGTCAAGCATGTGCTGCAAAGCACATGTCTGTTACAGCTTCTCAAGAGAGAAAATTTTTTTTTTCTCTCTTCTGGTAGATTTTCTTCCCTTAATCCCAGTCTTAAGGAAGGCTAACTTGTGGTGTTCTGTACTCTACAAAGAAATAAGTTCAAGACATTCACATAGAGACTAAAAATTCTGTCCAAATAGCCAAGGGTCAACATATCAGCATGGAGCAAGACTAACAAGAAGTAATGGCAACCATAACTGTAGATGGGTCTAACAGCCCTACCGTATACCATGGAGAGAAGAACTGGCGACACAGTGGCTTAGGGGAAAACATAACACCCTACAAATATCTGGCAAGTACAATGGAAAGGATAGACAGAAATTATTTAGGATTCCCTGAGTGGAAATTAAAGCATGAAACAGTGGTATGAAATCAGCTCATATAGGAACTAATGCAAACTCTGTAATTTTTTCTGAGCAAAAATATGAAGTGTAGCATGGGGAATATGAAGTGTATGAAGGAGAAGTTGGCCTGGATGGTTTAGTAGAACTTTTCCATCTCTTTTCTTTTTCTATAATTAATGGTAGAAGATTTACCAGTGACCAAAAAGAAAAAGAAAACACAGAAGCTCCCTTACACTGATCATACAGTCCCTCTATGTCCCATTAGGTGAAGACTCTGCTCTCTTTATGTATCAGAAGACAAAATTTATCAAGAAGATGAAGAAAGCTCTTCAGTCTATAAAAGAATTGCAGTCCTTAGTGGTTTAGCTTGAACTAAAGGCAGACAAGCTTCTTCCTGTAACTGCAGAAGGAACATTTAATAGAAATTCACATGCAAAAAGATTAAAAAAAAAGCCAAGATGATACCTTTACTGCTGTATAATTTATGCAGTCACTTGAGGGGAAAAAAAAAGGTCCGACTGTATTTAAATGGCTGCATTAGAAATAGACAGAATTATAGTTTACAGCTTTTATATTGCTTCAGCACTTTGTAGAGAAATACATTTTATAAATTTTCAGTGATAATTTAAGGATTTGACCTCTAATCTAATCTTGTAGGTGAAAGAGCCTTTAGTTCTCCACACTTATATTCTTTTGGTTGGGTGAGAACAGCATGAGAAGTATCTCCTAAAAATTAATAACTTGCAGTTTGCTCAAATTTTCCATCTCACTTTTTCCTTTCTTCCCAGTTCTCTAAGAGACCCTTATTTTATGAAGTTAAATAGCCTTAGAGTGAAACGGTTTACACATTCTTAAAGGAAATTGTTTTCTGATAACAGGTTCTTCAATACCAGCTGCTTCAGGTGGAGACAAATTCCTTTTGGGGATTAAATGCATTTCTAAATATTACCTAATGTAACTCTTACAAAAGACTAAACTCAATTATCTGATAAGATACATGATAAAACATCTTATGACCTAAAGCCACAAGAGACTGGGTGGATATGGGACTCGGAGAACAATTTATGGGTGAGAGGCAGCAATTGTTTCCCAAGTAGCCCAGGACTGAACTAACTGGGTCCAACATGGGGTCCAGAGGTGATTGCCTGGTGTCAGTCACAGCTCACTTCCTCCCACAGAGGGGACAAAGGTTACTTAGGAGGCCCCACAGTAGTAAAGCCGCTACATGAAGTCACACTTGAATGTGTGAACACTGTATTGGGAGATGCTGATCTTTTTCTGGTGACCAGTGGTGGAACATGAGGAAACAGAGTGAAGCTGAGTCAGGGGAAGTTCAGACTAGACGTTAGGAAAAGGGTGACCCAAGAGTGTGATTGGTCACTGGAACAGGTTTCCCAGGAAAGTGGGCATGGCACTAAGTCTGTCACAAGGGGCATCTGGACAATGCACTTAGTCATATAGTTTAGTTTTAGGTGGTCCTGTGAGGAGCAGGGAGTTGAACTTGACTCTTATAGGTCTCTTTCAACTTGAACTATTCTATGATTCTATGTATGCACATTGAGCATTATAGGTTGGGCAGCCAATTACAAGACAGTAATAGTAATCTATTGTTACAGACAAACAGGAGTTATATTTACAAATCTTAAGGTCTGAGATGTTTGAAACTACCACAGACAGAAAAATAGTAATTATGAAACAATAAATAATCTTGTTGTGACTTAGAGGTGGACAAAATAGCTCTAGGTCTTCACAGACTTTCTTCCCACTTGCCAGTAACTTCCTCAGTACTGGCCATTGTGGTGGGACCTAGTGGCATTTCTCAGTTTTCTGTCATGCGGCTGTTATGAGCAGACTGCAAGCTTGGGGCAAAGTTATTAAAGAAGCCCTCCTGTTGAGTCACAAAGTGCAGAAAAGACCTGCTTGCCGTCTAAACTCCTTCTCAGAGAGTGCAGCTGGGTCCAATCTTAGCCACAGACTTTGTCAATAGTTTATGTGTAAAGGACTATATAAGTGTATCTGAACCTTTATAGAACTTTGTCACACAGGATTAAGGATGACAAACTATATATATAAATATATGTGATTTATTATGGTAATGATTAGACAAGAAATCTTAATCAGAATTACTTACTACAGAGTATAGGAGCTATAACTATTATAATATAGTGCAGTATGAAACAATATTGAAACTATTATATTAAAACAATTGTATTAAAACAATTGTATTAAAGCTAGCAAAACCCATAATATTCAGTAGAGACTAACGTTACTCATCCATACTGATGACCATGGGCAAATCTCTTTCACTTAGCCTCAAGGAGTAACCTTTTGGGGCATTTCCGTTCAAGGGGGGCATCTCCACATGTACACCCCAAGAATGGGTGTATACTAGAAAACCCTGCCATTAAAGTTTGGGATGGGCTTTCATAGACTGACTGTCAGTCACATGTCTCCAGGCCAGCTGTGTCAGCTCAGCAGCTTTGGTTATCAGTAGTATCGTTTGCTGGGTCCTTTATGCGCGTACTTTTTACCAGGTCTACCATATCTTTTCTCACTATCAGGATGTTTAATTTTGGGTTGATGAGTCAGACTAGTTCCAGCATTATGCAACACCAAAAGCGTGACACCCCCTTCCTCATTTACCACTGATAGCTTTGCAAATAGGTCATTGTTTGAGTAGTTTCCCCTCTTCCAGGCAGAGCATCCTGCTGCAACAACCCTTTGAACTGTCCTGTGAATCGCCAATGGCAAATACGGCATAGGATTATTCTTTTCTGAGTTCTGATCATGTCTGGATTTATTGCTGAACAAATGAACCTTTGGGAAATTTGGCTTAAAGGTTTTTACTGTCTCAAATTCCATGTTCTTATGTTTCCTTTAACTTATGAGCTTTTCTTTCTGTATTGTTTAAATATCCAGCTATACATGATAAAACATTCAAATACATATTTTACTTGTAGCTGCTACCCTGTTAACCAAAAGTATTTCTTAAATCCACCTTCTTCCACTAAGTCTCTCATCTCTGATCTACATAAAAATTGCACATCATATTAATTCAGATTTTTTAACAAACCAAACCTGCCCAGCTATGAGATTAACACGTATTCAGATCACCATATGCATAGTTTGTATTTAAAGTTTATCACAGAAGCTGCATATTCAGAATCTTTTCACTTCCTGTTATCTTCTACATTGAGCTAAATAAATGTGATTCTAAGATTATTATAGTTGCAAAAGCCTGGATCCTGAAGCTCACACAGTATCCTCATCGAGGCAAAAGCAAACGATATAAAAGGAGTTCAGAAAGAATAAACTAGAACATTGACTAGAAAATGATGTCTTTATATTTGCTTCCTTGGGGAATCAAGAAGATACAGGGGAAAATCCAGAAGGCAGTTTCAGGGAAAGAATTGTTTCTTATTGTGGAAGGAGTAGGTTTGTCTCACTTATGAGAAGAAGAAATTTTGTAGCTCCCTATTCCACTGACCCTTTATACCATGGATGTTTGATACTTCCCATTCCTGCCTCTCTGCAGGATCTGGAGGGACTAATGTTGGTCAAAAACCGTGGGATGCTCTCACTGTCCCTAGGTACTGATAAAATAGCATAGGTGTGCAGAGACAGGACCAAGATGCTTTTGCAAGGGCAAATTTCCTGCAAACCCTTACAGATAAGAGAAGGTGGGAATGGATAGGGAACTCATGTGTTTCTGGTTCCAGTCACTGCTACTGTAGAAGTAAACATTGGAACTCCAAGCAGTTCCCCCACTTCTTATAAGTCATCCCAGATGATACCGAGTCTTTGAGAGATGGCATGATTGGCACTAGAATCTGAAGAGGTGAATGGGAAACTGTCAGGGTTCTGCAGTCAGCTCTTTAGGTCTGGATTTCTCAATATGAGCACTGATAATAGTAGCTGTATTAATACACAATGGAGAAAAGTAGACCTGCTGCATAATGCAATCTTTTCACATCAGCAAATAAATCATAATACAAAGACAGCAACCCCAAAGGTCTTTTATTCAGGTGTTGTAAGTTTTTTGGGGTTTTTTGTGTTTTTTTTTTAAAGTAATTTATCTCAGGTAGACATTGTTTAAATAAAAGGTTCTTGGAAGACAACTCAGCAAGCATATTTAACATTAATGGGATTGGGAAGAATAATTTATGTACAATAGAAAAAAGAAGACTGAAAAATCATAAGAACTGAACACAAGCCAATTCAAAATTATTTAGGTTGTTTTACAAGTTACAACAGTGCATTCCGTGACTTGTAGCCTAATATCAAATATCTTGAGGAGTCTTTACAAAATCAAAGACCAGACACTGCTCAGCATGTTAGATCTATGATGAATATGAATCAGTTCCACTTTCTTTTCAGCCCTGACCACCATTCCCATGCCAATTGACTGGAGTCAAAGTACACAAATTAAACACAAAATGAGAATGCAGCAAACAGTATGCACTCAAAAACATGTACCTTCAAAAATGAGCATGAAGTTGCTTGTCTTCCCCATCCTCAGTCTGTCACCTAATTCTACTCTGCTCAGTATCATGTCATATTATGTCTTTCCTCAAGCCTCAGGACTGTGTACTTATACTTTATTTATCTGTCAGAGATAGGCACATCTATAGTCTAGAATTCACAATAAGGCAAAATGTGGACTCTAGTCCTATTGCAGAATGCCATCTTCCTCAATAGTGTACTTGGCAGTAAGACAGGTTTTTTGTATTTTTTTTTCCCTTGGAGAAATTTGCTGTTTTAAGGTACCTTGAAATATTAGGCTCTGTAGAATAATAAATAAGAAAAATGCTGTAACTTGCAAACTTCAATCAGGTACATTTATAACAGGTGAAATAATCATCCTGTAAAGCAGATTTTCAGAGGATGTGTTAAATTGTTCATAATTAGGAATCTTTAAGTCAAGACTAGAGGAATATCCCAACTCTCATATATATCCTTAAACTTAATGCAGGAATAACCTGGCTAGAGTTCTATAGTCTAACATATGCAGGAAAGCAGTTATCATAGTGGTTTTGTGTGAACTTATCATCTATGAAAAAGAATAGTAAGGGTAAAAATAATAGCATTACAGTTATTTCAGTAGTTAAAGTTACACACCAGAGTCCAGAGTTAGGTTATTTAAGCACTATGTTTATAAGGATACTAAGAGTCAAATGGGTTTTGATGGACTCTGCACAATGTCCTATAGCAAACAGAAATCAATAAAGGAATTTATTCTACATCAATCTCTGGAAAAAAAAAAAAACCAAAACAAACCCAACCAAACCAACAATGAAAAATCTCAGCAAACCAACAAAGAGAAAATAAATTAAACAAGACTGATGAATGCAAGGGATTTACAACTTCCAAATGCTGAAGAAGCATCTGTTCACAAAGAAAAGAAAAATCAACTTCAATTTCAAGAATGTCATGGGGATCCTTTTTTTATTACAATTTAGTTTTTCTTGAGAGATTGTGATTCACTAGAAAGTTGGTTTTACACTTTTTTCATCACTGCCATTTATAAAATAGTGTTATCTTGAACAGAGTGCTTGAACATGCAGTTTGGCTTCTCCCATTGCTCTCTTCGTAATGCTTTTAAATTTCAGAAACGTTATTACTTGAACCCCGTCAAAAATTAATTTCCATTGTGATATATGCTGTTTAATCAATTAACTGAAGCCAACCTGCCCTAATGCTGTGCCTTACAGCTACAGCCAAGTGAGACAACCCCCAGACACAGCTACCTGGGCTTGCCATAGCACCAGGTCTCACATGCCATGTGCTACTTCAGATATCCAAGCTCACCAGAGGTTCCCTGCACAGCACCCCTTTGTGATTATTTAGTCTTCATACAATACCAGCACATCAGAAAATATACACTAGGAGGGAAGTACTAGAATTATTCCCTTTTTACAAGCAGAGAGAGATGATAATAATTTGCAGAAGTGATCATAACTATTGTTATTATTATTTTCACTGTGATAGCATCTATGAACAGTCTGTGGCAGAGCTGAAAACAGAATCTAGCTCTTGTGAGCTTACCAGTCAAGTGCCAAAACCACAAGTCCTTCCTTCCTCCCACATTGCATGTATTTGTAAAAAATTATGCTTTTTTTGAAAAAAAAAAAAAAAAAAGTTGTGACTATTACAGCACTGTTAACCCCTCCCCAGTCCTCCACAATATTCTGATATGTATTTGGTTCAGGAAATTAGTTTTTAAGGGCATTTTCATTACATTTTTTTTCCTTTGGATCAATTTAATATTTTCTCCTTTGAAAAGGCCATGCATGGAGGAAAATAAATTACCGCAACACATTTGCACATTCTAAGCAATTACTCATATGGTCATATTTACACATTTATATGCATGTAGTCACAAAACTCAGCTTGCAGAAAACATTGATTTCCAGAGTACTCTTGTTAGTAACTGATCAAACACAGAAAGCATTTAAGCTCTCTCACAGACTACAAACACAAGTAAGAGGAAGTGAGGAAAAAAAAAGGAACTAGCAAAGTTTCAAACAATCAAGTCAAATAAAAATGTCTGTGTACAGTTTTTTTACAATGATCACAACAAAATGTATGTCTCTTAATTTTTATTCCTGTAGAAGCACAGATTGCTGTGGATCCTACTTCCAAAAGTCACAGTGGGAAAAAAGGGCAGGAAGAGGGTTAAGTGAGCCAGGATAGGAGGAGTCCTTCAGAGTTTGTTAAAATATGTAAATAACTTTTCTGCTGAATGTGACTCTGATTAAAAAAGCCATTATTATTAGCTTTAAAAAACTGTAAGTCTGAAATATATGCAGCAACTTGCCAAGAAACAATGCTGAGACACTTGTTTCCTATTCTCACTTTCATCTTAGTTTTGCCCTCTTCACTATGTTATTCTCATTCTTAACTTTGGACACATTACTGATTAACCCAGTGGAGCCCAGGTCCATGACATGTCCTCTGGAAGCTACTGCAACATTAAGTGCATGTAACTAGCAATAACAGCAGTCTCTAGACTCTTACCACTGGGCACAGTGCTTATTACCATGAGTAGTCTCACTGAAGTCAATGACACTGCTTTCTTCCAGAAGTAGTTACAGTGCAGTTAATGGCACTCTTTGTAGTATAAATACCACACCCTATGAAAGTGTTTAAAACACCAGGACTTTATAAGCTATTCTGGCCAGGTAATCTGTCTTTATTTGTCATGCTGAGCATCACATGTGATTATGACATGATGTATTACAAATTAGCAATGCAGTAACTTCAGCTTTTAGGTGTAGGTTTTTACACTTTTATATTTTCACTCTTCATAGAAACATAGCAGTTATGTTAGAACCAGGACTCTAAATGCCTTTCTCTAACTTGTCTATGTGTGCCTAAATCTTACGCGCATTTTTCAGTCAGACTGTAGTTTAGATGACCATAGGACTCCTGGATACAGTTAGTGCTCAAGCATTGTGCTACTTGATTCAGAGTTTCTAAAGATTTATCCATCTTTGGAATCAAGGGGGGGAAAAGATTTTGACATCCATTAAGAAAAGAGCAACTCTCAGCAGGGCTTTTTCATCCATGTAGTTGTGAAGATCATACTGGAGCTGCAATTATGCCCTAAGTGACCTCAGTCACTCATTGTTTTTCTCAATCACTATGTGGCCATCCCCCCCCCCCCCCCCCCCCTCCCCCAGCCCCTCCCCCCCTCCCCCCCCCCCCCGTCATTTTTTTTCTTATGCGGGGTGGGGGAGAGGGGAAGAAGGTTGAGTTTCAGTAGCACTGAGTGTTTGGCAAAGCAGTATGTTTGTTTGGGAAGGACTACCCTGCACAAATATGAGTGATTTACAGTCAGGTGTGATGGCCAGAAAGATTAATGAAGAAGCCAACGACTCTCCTTCCTTCAGCAATTTCAGTGGAAATTGAACTACCCTGTATGCTGGGAGAGAATTTCTTCGAGGTAGTAAAGCAGGACATGACACAGCATTAGCCAGATGGGAGAGTCACCTACACGGGGCTACCTATTAAAGGAATTGAAATTCTAGAGGAACAGAGGACATTATGTTCTCTGTGTGTGTGTTTGAAGCTGAAAGTGCTTCTACCTATATGTATACAACAGAGTGTTATTGACATTTAGGAATATCTTTTTAGTTGTTTATATATTCCAAAATGTTGCAATGAGAGGAAAAGCAAAATGGAAAGAGTGGCAGGTAAAAGGGTGAGGGGAAGTAAAATTGCATGGGGTGGGCCTAGAAGAACAAGACAAATACATTAAATTATTCAAGTGACTAAAATTATAATAAAGCTCAAAAAGAAAAAATGTACAAGATGATCATACATTCTTGCTAGAAAAATTTCTCTTTCATTAAAAAACAACAAAAAAGTAACTAACCCCAAGCGGATTCAGTGAGAAAAACAAAAGCAAAGCAGAAAACCTTTTGTTTCAATTGATTTAGATTTGCTTAGAGGTATTTTGTGCCTTTTCTGAGGATCAGTTGTAGCAAATCCTAAGTTTCTGCAAAGCAGGGAATGCATGGGCAGATTTCTCAGTTTAAATTTTTGAAATCTGGGAAATTCAATTTTTCATTTGCCTCCATCTGTCCTACTCTCAAACACTTAGCTGCACAGGAAGATGATCACAACAACGATTTTTGAAAAAAGTTATTTACCATGCCATCATGCTTCTGCAGATGACTCAGTCTAACACTTTTCTTTCACTTACCAGTCTGTAAACCCGCAGACCACACATCTCTCCTATCTTCCTGCTGACAATCTCAGTACCCTACCACTAACATCATGTACACATGACAGTGCAAAAATGAGGTATACAGGCTCTTCCCAGGTGTACCAGTATCTTTTCCCTTTGAACATGAAAGCAGCAGTCACTGACAGGGATTCACATACACACCTAGAAAGACACAGCATCTCCCTAGGCATCTCTTACCATAGCCTCTGCCGCTCCATCCTATCCTTCTGTTTCTGCACATACACCTCATACACTGAAGGAAGCAGAAAAGCCCAGGGGGAATCCCCACCAGCTATGTACAACTTCCAGAGAGCACAATTAGGCTGCAGGGACATATCATTTAACTCTTTGCTTTCCAGTTTTCCAATATCTGAATTTTCCTGTGTCCTTGTTACGAAGTGACACAGAAAGCATTTTCTTAATTAATAAAACACTGTTTGTCTCTCAGTAAGGGTATTAAATATTCCAGGGAGTGACTTTATCGTGGGTATATTCATTAATAGATTTCAAGTCATCACTGTAGAGCATGTGCAGAAAGCAAAACATCACATTCAAAACTCTGAGTATTTACCCCATGAGACTGATTTTAAGTGGTGTGATAATTTGATTACTCTGTATTTTCAGTGAAAATAGTTCGAGTAACTTGGTAGTGTTTATAAAAGTACTTATAGTGTGCATACAAGTGAAGCAGCTATTCAGAGTTTGAGTGGTAAATACGTGTAAGAGAAAGCAACTCTCTGTTTTCAGGCATACACTTCAAATAGAGCCATAGACAAAATAGCTGAAGTAAACAGGAATTAAATATTTGTTGTGGAGAGCTGGGGCTCATATTTTATGACAGAAAAATGCATAAATTTATCATGTAGCACAGCCAGTGTTTTCAATGATCCTTCATGGATGCTTCATGGCAAATCTGCACAAGATACTTGAAGATCAATTAATACTTAGGATGAAAGGGCCAAGAATCTGCGTTGTCTTACTGCCCTGAGGCTTTGAGTTCAGCAAAGAAACACAAACCTTGCCAGTGAACTTATCACCAGAGCTTTGCAGCTGGCAGTCTGTGGAAAGCTTGATTTAAAAGCTAAGTCTCAAAGTGTGCTCTCAAGCTCCCAGTATGTACAAAATAGGACCAGATTCAGGTTTAGACATGCTGTCAGCAGGCAAAGGACTGGGCCTGCTCCTGAGGATGCCCAGGAGCTTCTCTTGGCACATTTAAGTGTTAAGGAGCATAAAAGTTAGGAGGCATGTCTAGCCTTTAAGCCAGCTGGAATACACACTTGTCTCAGCAGCATATTACCTCCACAACCCACATATGCACTATTTCCAAATCAGTAAAACAATAAATTCCTTTCAATCTCTTGTGGCAACACTTCCTAAAACATTTTACTGAGCAAAGTAGATGGTGCATTTAATACTTAATTAGTGACAAACCATTGTCACTTTTTAGGATGGCAGGGTAAGTGTATGTACAAGGTAACTGGAATGTCAGAAAGGAGGTCCTGCATTAAAGTGATTCTGTAGATGTTGACTTTTGGGAGCAGTGTGCAGTGAAATGCTGCTGTGCAGCAAGGCCTGATCTTTCTGGCAGCCTCACAGCTGATTCTTGCTGAAGGTAATACTCTGCTCAGCTATGCAGCACAAGTGGAAAGCTGTGAGCACTCAAAGCAAACAAATTCAAAAACTCTACAGTACCTATGTGTCTGTAAGGAAGAGGTAATTTCAAAAAAAAGTTTATCTGTGCTGTAAGTACAAGGCACATAGATACGGCCATGAAATGATACCTGTTTGAGCTCACCAATGTGCATTTACATGCAGGAAAGAGGAAGCAAATACATACAAACAACCTGAACTACTTTTAATATAGAATATACTTAAGTTTCGAGATAAAATGCAATAATAAATCCCATGGTAGTTATTTTTCCAAACTTATGACTTTCCTTGTAATTGTTATGCCCATGTAAAACATTTGAACTTGACCTGTAAACACGGAAGCGGCAGGCTAATCTGACTGAAAAGGACAGTTGACAGCGGGCAGATTGCGTTTGCATACTAGAGAATGATCCTCTTTTCCAGGCTGTCTCACCCTTCTAGACAGGGTGCCACAAATGATGGGTATAAATGTTAGGTTAAACAAAGCTCAGTTTAAATTCAGATGCTGATTGTGTAACCAGACTGTGTATCAGCACACATGGTGGGGGCACAGTCAGAGGGCTCTTTCCAATTGTTGCATTTGAACTTGGTGGAAAACTCCATCCTTACTTAAAGGTTACCTGAAGGAGACACTAATCTCCATGACTGGGTAATTATGACATTTTGTATATCTCTAATAAAATCATGTGTCTTTATTTTCGGCTTTAAAAGGGAAGTATTAAAGAGCCCTGGCCATGGAAAGCTTTTTATGAATATGACCCTTTGTCTCACGTAAGTATTACATCAGGGAGTACAGTGGCATACCTGTTGCTTAATTTTAGAAGGAAAAAAGGTTTTAAATTTCACAGCAAGAGAAAATATTAGTATCTTTATAGGGAATAGTTTCTGAAAATAACTGCTAGTGGAAAAAAACAGAAGCACCTGGGAATGGTATCCCAGATGGATTTTTAGTCGAGTATTTTAATTTTTTATCCCAACATACCTATTCCCAGAAAAAACAGATCTCTGTTTTCTTTTTTAAAAAGTGTGTCATTACTGTTTTTACAGACTTTTGAGCTTAAAAACAATAAGGAAACTATTTACCTGGCATTTCATTAATTCATGAAAGACGTATGTACAGTAAAAAGTAATGATTGGAATACATCCATTTTTCAAGGTCACATGAATGCTTTAAAACACAGATATCATAATAAATAACTCTCAGCAAGTGTAAAATATGCATAGTGCAAGCCAGTAGAGTGTTAGTATTAATAGGAATCACTTCCCAGTTGCAACCATTTCCCAAAGAGTTCAGGTATAAGTTAAGCCGTTCTATATTCTATATTCTATGCTTATGTCAGATTTGCCTCACAGCAGATATTGTCCCACATAGAAACTCTAGCAATGCCACCTTGGGATCTCCGGGGATCATATTCCCCTCTTGAAAACAATTTGGGGTTTTGTTAAAAAAAAAAGAAAAAAAAAGAAAAAAGAAAGAAAAAATTGACTGTCTCACTGGATTGAACCTCAAAGGCTTTTTTGATGCAAGCATTACTTTGACCATGTGAACGTGGTTTCCATTTAAAAAAAAAAACAACAACACAAAAAACCAAAAAGCCCCAAAACTAGTTTAAAACATGAACAAACTGTCCGTTGAACTTTAATGTTTCTTTGTTGCTTTGATGGTTAGCAGATTTTTGCTTCATAGATTGCCTCCTCCCCATACATTCTAAAAGTGAAATGATACATTGTAATTTGAATGATAATTTTGTTTTGATGATTTAATTGATAACAGACAGAGGAATAAAATCCCTGTTTTTCTCTGCCATGCAGATGATATAGCTACATTTCTTAGTAAACATCTGTGTATAATTAAGGGATGTTGCACTAAAACTGTTTCTTCCTTACCTTTACCCTGGGGTTTTCTTGAGACTTTGTAGGATAATCCTGGTTCAGGAAAGGCAAAGTTGCCTCTTGTCATTCAAGGATTCTTTATCATTACTTTTAGCAATTTAGGTGCCAGCTAAAAGTTATCTGCCCACATTGTTTTCAATGACGTCAAGACCAATCACAGTACACCCCCTTTTGTTACCTTTCCAAGAATCTTTGCAATCTCATCAGTTAATCTTAAAAAAAATCTTATTAGCTGTATTTTAGTGCGCAAATGGTTTGACCTAATGTGTGTATATATTTTTACAATATCATGTGAAAGATAGAAAAAATATTCAGTAGGATCACTTCTAATCCAATTGTTTTATTGTGCAGTAATACCATACTTTTTAAGAGTTGCACATCTTTGTATAGACATGTAAATCAAAAGCAGACCAAGGATTGTTCAAACCTGCTCTGCCTATGCTGCACACAGGCAGTTATTCATTCAGTTTATCAGCCATAAAAATAATTGCACTACACTCAAAACTGACTGACATCTTTTATAATTTTTAACACTGAAGTGCCCTGGTAAAAGAGAACAGTGTAATACAAAACCTGATTAGTAGAGAATCACTACTGTAAATTATAGTGTTTGCAGAATAAAACAGAACTGGAAGAGTTATAACTTTATATTAAAAGATGTAATTAGAATTTTGCCTCCCTTTCTTCCCTATAATTCCTTAGCAATATCCTAACTAGCATATCTATTCCCAATCCTGCAAAAACATCCAGGTAAGTGCTATTGTCCAAATATACAACTTTTTTTTTTTTTGCTTTTAGTTAAAAAAAAAAGAGAGAGAGAGAAAGAAATTGTCATTGATGTGTGGATTTCTCTTTCACATGCAGCTATAATGACTATTTATTTTTAGGGAATGAACTAATGTTTGCTGGAGAGTACAAAGATTTGTGTGTGTATGTGTATGCAGAATTCCTTCTAATTTGGAACTGCTTTCTCCACCAGCAAAAGAACAGTTACAAGCAAAATGCAAGTTCATAGACTTGCAAAAATAACTTTAAAAAAAGTTGGATGCCACAGTAAAATGAACAGAGTATTTGACTTTATTTTGTGAGAATGTCATTTGAAAATATTGACCTTTGACATCAGTGATGCTGCTTCAGAAGTTTTTAAAACACTTTCCCAGTATCTAAAAGCCAGGATAAATCTTGTTAAACTTCCTGTGTATGTTGTTTTTCTTTGCCATATTATACATAATAGATCTTGAAACTTGCATTGGCTTGCATGAAGGTCCCAAGGTTCTTGATCATCTGCTAGTTTTTCAACAGGAATACTTCCAAGGTTCTTCAGTAGCAATGGACTCCAAGAAACTGTCTGTGTTGCTGTTTGATGACCGTTCCAGGAGTCAAAACCATCATCAAGACTAGACAGCAATCTTGGCAGTATGGGCTCAGACATGCTGGAGGGTACCCTTAAGAGCACATGGGACCCTGCATGTCCAAGCAGGCCAGGTAGATTAATTCCCTACCAAGTATGCCCAGATAAATAGCCTACAGGTTGATTGAGAAGCTGTCTGTCTTGAGAGGCAGCCAAAGGGAGAGGATCTAAATAACAGTGTAGTGCGCCTCTGCTCAGGGTGCTCAAGAGACTTCTCTGCCTGGACCATTTTACCATACCATAAGTTTCCTATGAATTATTATGTCACAGGTATCGGGGTTTTTTCTTTTACATTTTTTAAATAATTTTTAACTATTTTTATAATTTCACGTGCAAAATCTATTAGAAGAGGAGTACATGAGGTTTATGAGAGCAGAGCCTACTCATCAGTCCGTATCTTTGCTTCTCTTGTCTGGACTCCACATACTTGACCATAGGTCGATAGCATTGATCATCTCAGCTCAGGAAAGGGTCCCAAATATGTAGCAGGAGGGAGTTACATTAATAACCACCACTTAACTTAGTCTTGTTCCCTCAGGCAAACTGCATGATTACTGACAGACATTTTTGCACAGTGCTTGTTGGCATCTATAGCTTGCCTATGAATAAACAGAGAGGTTCAGTTTCTAGTACTGACAGTCTCTCATTCCTTGAGAAGCTTGTTTATTTATCACCTCATTAAACTAAAGAAAATGAGCAAAATATAAACAAGTCAAGGTTTTAGGGTATCATGAGGGTGGTCTTCTATTACTATATAAAGAAAATGCTGCAGAAAGAGGTAAGCTTTGAACAGGCAGCACTCTTCTCTAGCCCAATTTACCTTATTCTTATTTCTACTATTATCAATCTAAATTTAGAGAAATATGACAGGATGAAAAAGGAAATTATATAAACAAGGACTTTGACTTTAAAAAGGCACAATCTCCTTCAGTAAGTGCACATGTAGTTCAGTATTTCTCTTGGCAAAGTTTAGGCATGTCTCTAGTTAACAAATGTATTCTGCTGTCAGCCCTTTTCAAGAATTATATTTGATGCTGGATGCCAAATAACTTCTTAAACTATTAATAAATAACTCACAGGTATCTTGGTGTGCGCTTGAGGAATTATGCTAATACTTTCTATGCTGGAGACAAGGGAAATTCCCCCCATGAAATTTCCACTTTTGCTGGCATGTTCTCTAAGCTCTGCTTTAAGAATAGGTTCATTCTCACTAAGACAGCCATCTAATCTCATGGAAAATCTGATCACCACCTATCTGCTTCTTGCTGATGCTGCTGAGAAAATTCCTGTTGACTCTGGAATGAGAGAGAATATGGATCCATCAGTTTTGGAGTCTGGTCTAGCTACTTATATTTCATTAGCTTCATGGTAATAAGTCTTTGCAATTTGAAAAATAATAGAATAGTCACTACCATGTGAACCAAATTACACGATATATTACATGCTACCTAACTAACAATAAAATATTTTATAGGAAAAAAGAGCATTAAGTGACACAGTGATTTTTCATGGAGCTTACAGAGAAGAAAGGATCTCTAAGGGATACTTAGATAAATTATACCCCAAATCTCAAGGTGTGTCTCTTACTTAGAACATTATTTTTAGTGGAATAAATTTTTCATCATGTTTATTTGAATCTATTTCAAACTAGTCCCTTGTAAGAGCTGCTTTGTTAATGCCACAGAGACTTAGATGCCTGTTATCTCAATCACTTCTCACAACACTGAAGTAATTAATCACTATCAAGTAATAACATTAAGCCCCTTTTCACATATAATTTGCTTCCTACATTTAGTTAATCCAACAGAAAATTTGTGGGGTATGTTTCATCCAAAGTTAAAGTTTGGAAAGAGAATCTTTTGTAAGGAACTCTCCAGAAAACAGCAGTTTTTAAGATATTTTGATTTCAGCAAAAAAGAAAAAAGTCTTTATTTCTTGATCATCAGTTTTGCTGCTATTATTAGTTGTTAATATCTCACAGGGGGAGAGAGAGAACCATGCAAAGAGAGCCACTGTAAGAAGGAAAGCCTGAAAATTCAGACAATCCTTTTGTCTCTACTTTTGTTTTGAAGATCCGATGACCAGAAACCTTTTTCTCATTTCCAGCATAATTTTGTATTTTCCTTATTGTCAAAATATTTATTTTTCCTTATGAATTTTCTCCCAAGAGATGTTAGACAGCAGTGTCTCAGCTTGCAGTTTTGACTCTCTGGGCTCATGAGAATTTCAACCCTCAACTCCAGAGAGTGCTTTAACCAGGAAGGGGAAAGTTCTGGATGAATTTGTCTTTTTCTTTCCCATGTAATAGCTTGACAACCTTGCCCCTGAGAATTGTCTACTGAAGTCTGTTTCATGAGTGTTCTGGAAAGGATGATCAAATGAGCACACTATTATGCACATCACCTCCTCCTCTTCTTTGTAGACTGTCATATAATGTTAGATAGGTTCGACTTTACTACTTTTATATTTTTTAAAGCTTTTCCCTCTGCAATTTTTGTTCCATTGATGATGGTTGTTCTACCATGTTTCTGTTACTTGCAATAGCATCTAATTTCACATCCTGACTCACAGATCAAACATTTTTTCTTATTTCAAGGCTTTGTGTTTGCTGTACAATGATTGTAGTTGTTTTTTGCTGCAATGGCCAGTTCCATAGGTCAATTAGGCACCACTCTCACCTGGTGCTCTTCTCATCACTTCTGTTTTTCTTTGTGTGTCCCTTCCACCATTATTACTTCCCCTATATTTGCCTCTTCTGAAAGTCAGGTCTTCTGAGTTTTACCATTCCTTAAGAAATGTTTGTCAGCTTTGTCAGCCTGAGTCACAGAAATGTATGTGATGTTTATCCATGAAAAAAAATCCATTAATAAGCTTTCCCACATAGGCATGTCAGTAATGCAACATTAAAAGAGTTTTGTGTTAACTTCAGCTTTGGAGGTTTGTCATGATTTGTCTTCATCAGAATGTATTCAATGGTAATAAAATCTGAAAATTGTTATCTTCTTGAATTGTAACTATCACAGCCTTCTTTCACATCTGGCAACAATCTTTTAGCCAGTTACAAACGTGGAAGGTCATTTCTTCTGTCAAGTTGTCTGATTGCTAAATGTTTGAAGTAAGGCTGCGTTGGAGTTCTTGAGGGAAGTCTGCTTGGAGTTCTAAGTTAGGGACAAGTTACAGAAGAATTACTGATGTATTTTCATTTTCTGCTGGAACAACTACAGGGAATCTTTCATGTCTCAGCCTGATTGTATGTTCATACTTAGAGTTATTCAACAAGCAATCAACAAAATTGAATGAGAAGTTTTCTGACTTTTAGATATTCTGATCACTAATGAGAGAAAAGAGTGCAAGGTATATTTGCTCATCTCCTCAGTGCTGGATATAGAAAAGATCAACCTTGTAAGGGACATTGGCAACTACAGAGTTTTTCTGCTTTCTCTTTTCATTTAGAAAAGGTCTGCATCTACCCATGTTTGAATTACATTTAGTCATTAGATGTGCTTCTCTAGTTCACTGTTGGGAGTACAGAGGAAACTGACTTTTGTATGTCATCATGAGGGGATGTAAAATTGCTTTTGATTTTAACTACCCCTGAGATCTATATTGGTTCATTAAGTCTCAAGAAACAAAGGCACTGAAAATCAAAAAAATGAGGGATTTGTAAATGGGAAGGTACGGGTACTGGTTCAGTTTTGCCCATAAGAAATGATCCAACCTCTTTCAAAGGGTTTCTAGAGGTCTGTAGAAGTGTTAACATAGACATATCTGCCAAAAAATATTTTTTTTTGACAAAACAAATCTTGATGTGTCACATCCAGGACAATCCACGCACTTGGGAGTTACTTTGTCCATTCTTTAATAATTAGTAAAGCTTTGCTTTTGTACTGCTTACATTTTGCTGTATTTTGAGTCTCAAATATTTTGTAACTAAGGAAGACTTGTCCACCTGTTCTGGCAAACTCTATTTGTTTTGCTTTGTGTATTTTTATCCTGACTACAGTAGAAGAATAATTAAGAGGACTGAAGAACTTATGACAGTTTGTCATCAGCACTTCTGTATCTAGTGCATTTCATAAGGAACTCAGAAACTTAAGGCAATGTGAAGAAAAGGAGTGGTAAATTTATAAATAGCAACAAAATCTCCAATTTTAAAAAGGCAGTATTCTAAAAGGATGGTGTTCCGAAAGGACTCCTTGGTGGTCAAGAAGGCAAAAATATGACCAATGATCAGATGCCATGGGCAGAGAAACCCTGCATCCTGCCTAGCACTTTTTCCTGCAACAACACCTTATTTGTAAGATAGGACAATCAGTGCTGATCACATAGTGTTAAATCCTACAGGTTTCTGCTCCAAGCCTTCTCTACCTTCACATTAGGGGATTAATTATATGAACAGAGCTAATCATAACTACTAAGGGAGTTATGATGCCACATTTCAGAGGATTTCAGGGAGTTGCCAAAGGCTCTCAGTGAATGCAGATACACTGAGAAAAAGGCAGACTAAACAAAGAAAAATCAACTGCAAATTAGGAAGGGGAAATTACCAGTAATTCAAAATTTTTAAAATACTGGACTTCTTTCTAAATCCACCATCTCTTGATGATGTAGACTCCACTGAATGCTTCACTGCTGATAAGAGTATATATTACTTGTGGGTTTATTGTTGTCAGATTTGGCAGAGCTCTGCATCAAACTCTGTGATGTTTTTGCTGATTGCTTTCGGCACTTCCATAGGTTATGATCATGCATGGATGTAGGTGCTAGACATCTGGAGTCTGGTTAGTTAAGGCAGCTTTATTTTCCTGAGTTACTTTTTCCAATCTAAAAGACATAAAATAATGAAGTGGATTGCACTATAGTGGAAGAAGAATTATGTCACTCATCAGCTGCCATGGGAAAGGCAGATGTGCTGACTGCCTTTGATTTTGTTGACTTGTGGAATGTGCAAAGCTGTGGAAGGATGCTCTGGAAATAGTGGGGAGTATACAGAAAGCAGAATATTGCTGTTAATAACAATAATTATATCTCATAAAAAGAAGCTTAATGATGGGGTTAGGTACTTCTTTGATGATATCGTTTTCAGTTAGAGGAAGATGCTTGCACTCCAATTTCATTGGTATTAGCAGAAATAGAAAGAGCATGAACACTTGCTTATAGTACTCTCTATTTCCAGAAAATACCCATAATCTTTGCCTGCTACATGTTCCCAGAAACATGCTTGTCTGGGGTTGAGCTGGCAAAATGCCAACTGCCCGATACAGTCACCTATTAATCATCACCTATTTTCAAGTAACATCTTCTTTGTCCGGTGCTATTAAGCCCCTTGCTCCTTTTTCTCCACAGAAGATGTACAAATACATTTTAGACAAAATAGCCCATGAACACATTTGCATTCGCTCAAGGTCCTTGGGTGGTATTCTTCATAACGGATCATGTAATATGTCATTCATCTGGCATGAATGAAATGTAACTACTGAAGACAGGAGCCTGAACAAGCCTATATGATTGCTCAGCCTCCAGCCTAATACTCTGATTTTGTGCTACATAATATGATAACAATTCACCTTATTCATATATGACTTCATCACCTATTCCTGAGCTGGCCTCAAAAATGTTATCATGAGAATAAAAAAATACTTAATACTCCTATTCCAAGCCATCTGTTTCTGAATAGGTTTGGTTTTAGCCAGATTTCTGAAAGATACAACCCTTTGATGAAGGTTGATTAGCTTCACTGGAATCCACATAACTTGCTTCCTTGGAGAAATAACTTTTCCCTGCTTAAACAGTCAATGATAGAGTGAGTTCTATGGTAACTATCTACCTAAATCTTATAACTGCTATTTGTAGAGAGGTATTTGCCTTGTTGGAATATATCATAGTAGAATGAGGAAAATACTGAAAATGTCAATGAGTTTGTTCCAGTTGTTCCCTGTCAGTATTGCCTCATTCTCTAGATCTCTTCAGGTGTGGAGGATGCCAGGCTTGCCTTCAAAGGCCTATTCACAGAATAATGGTTATTAACATCAAGAAATGAGAAAATGTCTTTTTATCTGGACTTCACTTTTCTTATGTCATATGACTAAGTAACGTACTGGCAGTATCAAATATATTTCTAGTTGGGTTTAAACACTTTTAGACTGTTATGATTCAATGTATATTATGATTCAATGTATATACGAGTCATTTTGCAATATTTTCAGTTAGTAGAAATAGTATTCTCATTTTTTCAAATATTGAAATTTTCAAAGTCAAAAAGAAAAGACTCTTAAATATTCTCCAGCTTTCTTCTGGTTTTCTGTAAGTTATTTCTTTTTCCTCCATAGACTTACAGTTTGCATTGTCTAGCAGTTGGACAAAAAAGATTATGCTCTAGCATTAAATTTCCCTTCTAGACTCTCCTGGATGAGCCTAATCTTCCAAGAGAAATTTTAAATACTTCAGCCTGAATTGCAAGTGGATTTGAGGGATGTAGGCTATAGACTAATTCATCAAAAAGGCAGTCCTAAGTAATAAATAATGGAATATTATTAGAAGGTGTGTTCTCAGCCACTTATCTTTTGGATTTACATTGAGAGGTGAATAGAGAAGAAAATATTTCAAACTATGTAGGTACTACAAATAATAGGGCAATTCAAGTGAAATCCTCTTTACTCCAATATGATTTTAATATAAAAATAGCTTTTTTAAGGTAAACCTTTTGATTTTTATTTTAAGAAAACTAAATTAATTGAAAGGTAGCCAAAAAATCTCATTACACTGCTCAGTTTCATTAATCTTGATACTGGAAGTGTCATATCACATAATATTGCAGTTTTGAATCTATCATATTATAAAGTTTCTGGACTTCCAGAAAATAGTGTAGTTGGGAGCAAGCTGCTATTGAAATAGTTGACTTCTGGTCAGACATCTAAATGATAATGTGAGGAAGATCATGGATGACAGAGGTGGACCAGAAAAATTGTCTCAGTAGTTGCCAACTGAGTTGCACCTGGTAAAAATACATGATTTGGATCAGAACATCCTGGGAGAATGCTAAAATGGACCTCTGAGGAGGACGGCGCTGGGGAGCAGCCCAGACCTGACCAGCTATAAATATGAGCGACTCTTGTGGCTGGAGTTTAAAAGGTATGTGTTTTTACCATTCTTGGTTCAGGAAGTTTTCTGTACCCTTCTGCCCCACGCTGCCAACACAGCCACCACTGCGGCTGCCACTGTAGCTGTGCGGCACCAGCCAGGGCATGCTGGGGCTACCCTTGGCGGGTCAGGCCGGAGCAGCCCCATTTCGGGATCGCCTCTGCCTCAAATTGCCAATGCAGCCGCCGGCACTGCGCCAGCCCCTGATATGTGATTCTGCTTCTGCCCCAATCCCTGGGTTCCTATTGATTATTTCTCCTGTCATTTGATGAGTTGCTCCCTATTGGCTATACGCTTCCCAGTTACCCACTCCATCCCTACCCTCACCCAATCATGTGCAAGTTCCAGAACCTTTCCCTCAGAACCTTATAAGTAGCTGTGAGTTCCTCAATAAATGTTCACTCTTGTGCCTTCGTTCCACTGGGTCAGAGTGGATCATTATTTCACTGGTCAACGCTCGTCAAATGTCATTGGGGAAGTTCTTGTTGAAAGATCATTGTTTTCTGGTTCTGACACTGAAGATATTTCAGAGAACTGATTGTCTTGGGTTGAGCTGGCCAAATGCCAAATGCCCGAGTACAGAGAAAAAGTGTTCCTCCCCCCGCAACCAGCCAAGAGAAAAAGGAGAGGAAAAAACTGAAACTAACTAACTGCTGAAACTAACTATATGTATTTATACAGAAAAGAGAAAATTAAGAGAAAACTACAATATAACACACACTTACACAAGTTATATATAACAAGAAATAACCTCCCACTCCCCAGTTTATACAAAGTCTGTTACTCTAGATCTATAAGTACTCTAAAAGACACCTAGCAAGAAACAGAAAGAGTAACAACAAAATGTTTCTACTTCCCTGAATTCAAACAAAATGCAAGCAGTGGCAGCAACAGGAGCAAGGCCTAGCACAGCAAAACAACTCTAGCACGTTTTGCTTATACTTCAACCATGGTGGAACTGACCTAACACCTCCCACTCCTGCACACATATCTTAAGTTTGCGTCATCTGGTATGAAATATTTCCTTGGTTACCCAGTCAGGTGATAGCTGTCTCCCAATCCACACAGATTCTCTGAGCCTGCTAATTTGAGGCCTAGCTAAAACCACTACAATTTCCACCCCTTATTTCATACCAAATGACGTCAAACTTATATTCTATAAGTCTACATCTATTTATTCCTGCGCATAAACAGTCCTTGTTCTTTCCAGGGCCATCTTCCACCCCTCCATATTGTAGGAAATTGTAGTCTTTTAGATTAGGACTTTTAGCTTGGAGATTGTGGTTACTAAGAATTTCTGGGGGATCTCTATCAAAGGAGATATGTTTCTGTATAAAGAGATTCTTCCAAATCAATAGTGATTCATGAACAGACCATCCACATAAGTTTTTTACTTTGATCTTGATCACAATAGTAGCCAACATTTCCAGCATTTCATTCTCCCTTGACACTAACTGCTCATTCCCAAGCCTGTGCTGTCCTCCATCTTCAAGCTGACAACTTTTTTTGGGAAATTGTTGCAAATTGTATTTTCCTAGGCCTTAGATTTATTTTAACCTGATTTTTCCATGATCTTAACCTGACCCTTTCCATGATCTTGTTCAGGGTGTGGATGTAAAAATTCCTCAATTGGCCCATTTTTAGATGAAAGAGCTGGTGACAATAACTTCAGTTCTTAGGTGAGGATTTTCACTGCAGTCTACAGATTAGATGTTCTCCTCTCTCTCAATATAGTTTTCAAGTCCCAGAAAAACTCATGCTGAAGTCACAGATTAAAGTTGGAAGAAACTTGTCCTTAGCCTGGCTTTGTAGTTGTATCAGTGTGCAATATTCATCCTATGATTTACTGCATGCTATACTTTCTTTGAAGAAAGGGGAAGAGCAGATAGAATATAAACCAGGTACAAACAAGTTAACCCACCAACTCTTTACAACACTGACCATAAATATAAATGTTTTCTGTCCATTAACCATTTCACTTTTCCACTAAAGAAAGAACTCCATTCTTGGGTTTATTTTTCAGTGTTGCCCCATTTTCCAGTTCTTTAATCTGTCCTATAGATGTTTTCAGAGCACTTTCCAATTTATTAATACATGTTTTAAGTTATGAGTGAAAGGACATGTGTCAAGCTGCAATAATGCCTGATACCTTAGCAATATAGTAATAAGGGAAAGGAAGTAAAGTACTTTGTTTTATTATAATTAGTAATTTTATTATAACAGAGGTCATTGTCAAAGAGAGAAATAGGTTCTTCTGCTCTAGTCTCTATACTCTCCCCAAAAGGAGGATGCTCCTGCAGCCTATGTTCTTTATTTTGAGATGTCTTTATGTTTTTGAATGTATGAAAAGCCATATTTTTAATTTGTACTCAGTTTAGTATGCCTATGAAATCATACAGTGTCATCTCATTCCCATTTCTATGTTACAGTGTAATGTTATTTCTGTTCAACGCACTGAAGTGTTACTTGTGTATTATAAAGCACCTCTGACTGTATTTTAACTTTTCTGGATACTCACTACATATTAGTCCTCCTGCTTTCATTATCAATTACCTACTCAATCCCTTTTGCCCATTTTGCTCTCTCTATATTGATCAGTTTATGTGCATATACACAGACAGAGGCCTACAAATATTGTATACATAGGTATTTTTAAGAATGGATTTAATTTCCTTTCTAAGCCAAATTGGCTTATTACCAGAGCTGTTGTCCTTCTTTACTGATTGTGGCTTTTGGATATCTAGTAAAATATTCTGAAACAGTTTATAATTATTCATATTTTTCTATTTAAATTCCTTCTCCCAATAGATTTGCCTTTATTTGTTCTCATCTTTGGAAAATTGACTCCTTTAAGGCTCCAAGTAATTCAGTAGCTGCCATAAAATTCTGAAACAAAGCCCAAGGAAAGTTCCTGACCTTCTCTTGGTTCAATTCCAGAAAGAATATGAAAAGGAGGATAATGCACAATCTTGATTAAAATTAATAATTTTCTGAAAGAGAAACACTATTTTTTAGAGCTCACAGTAGATTTTCATGGTTGGGAAGTTTGACAAGCATTGAAAATCCTTGTAGCTGATAATGCTGGGTGTCTCACAAGCAGTATTATTGGAATGGATAATGCTGATATCCTGGAGAAGACTGAGGAATTATCTGTGACAATAGTGTGAACTCCCTAGTTTTTAATCTATTCACTTGTACACTTCATTATGACTGAGAAATGCCTGTATTACTGTTACCAGAACAAAGATATCATTTTGATTGTTACTCTTCTGTATTGCTGTTCTGTCATGGTTTAATCCCAGCCAGCAACCAAGCACCATGCAGCCACTTGCTGTCTGTCCCTCCAGCGGGATCGGGGATGGAATCAGAAGGGTAAAAGATAAAAAGCTCATGGGATGAGACAAAGAAAGCTTAACAGAAAAAGCAAAAGAAGCACGCAGAAGCAAATGCCTGTTGAATTCATCTTGTTGACGACTTTGGGCTCCATTTGTTATGGTGTTCACTCAGGACAGGAGAGGTGGTGTATTTTGTGGAGTTACTGGACACCAAAGCCAGCTCAAGTCAGGTCATTGCTGCACTGCAGCTGCTTCTTGTAAGAATTCTCCTCCATTGGTTGGGTTGGTTCCTGTTGTAGTAATTCCTGTAACATACAACTCAAATCATGGCTTACAGCAATTTAAAGGTACATCCATTACAATCTCCACTCCTGATCCATTTGGGGCATGCTGTCTGGTTTAACATTGTAATGAACTCCTCCCCTTGTCCCCAGCCTTGCTGCAACAAGAAGTTCCTCTTAGAATCCACCATTAGTATAGCCCACATCATAGTCCCCCATGGGCTGAAGGGGGACAGTCTGCTTCACCATGGGCTTCACCATGGGCTGCAAAGGAATCTTCATTTCTCCTGCCCTGGCATGGGGTCCCACCCACAGGAAACAGTCCTCCTTGAACTTGTACAGCATTGGTCCTTCCCACAGGCTGCAGTTCTTCCCAAACTGCTGCAGCATGGATGTCTTATGAGGTCACTAGTCCTGCCAACAACCCTGCTTCAGCATGGGCTTCCTGCAGGGCTACATGCTCCTTCAGGCATCCATCTGCTCCAGCATGACGTCCTCCATGGGCTGCAGGTGGATCTCTCCTTCATCATGAACTCATTCACAGTCTCTTCAGCTCAAGATCCAAGTTCCAGTCTGTCCAGTACAACAATACAGAAACAGCAGCAATATCCTGGCCACCTGCCACCCAGGCACATCTCCATGGCTGTTATCAAAACACTCTCAGGCACAATACAGTAAGGTGATAATCAGTATAGATCTACAGCAAACAGCAAAAGCAAAAAGCAGCCACTAACAAGCACATGACTCTACCACTATACAGTCAGGAAAGTGAACCCCATGGGAAGCACAGGAGTCTGCTGATTAGTAGCTAAACAGCAATAAGAGATACAAACTCAGTCTAGTACATGTCAACCAGATCTGTGGTTATTGCCAACCCTTCAAGCCCCCCAGTGGGAACCAAAAAAGGATTGTCGTGGTTTAACCGTAGCCAGCAACCAGGCACCTCACAGCCACTCACTCACTCCCCCACCAGCAGGATCGGGGATGGAATCAGAAGGGTAAAAGCCAGAAAACTCGTGGGCAGAGACAATGGCAGTTTAACAGGGAAAATAAAAGCAGCATACACAAGTAAAGCAAAACAAGGAATTAAGTCACTGCTTCCCATAGGCAGGTGGGTGTTCAGCCATCTCCAGGACAGCACGGCCCCATCACATGGAAATGTTACTTGGGAAGACAAATATCATCACTCCAAACATCCCTCCTCATCCCTTCTTCACTGCTAGTTTTATACCCTGAACATGATGGCATATGATCTGGAATATCCCTTTGATTACTTTGAGTGGCCTGTCCCAGTTGTGTCTCCTCCCAACCTCTAGTGCACCCCAACTTCCTTGCCAGCATGGCAATATGAAAAGCAGAAGTGGCCTTGGCTCTGTGTAAGCCCTGCTCAGCAATAACAAAAACATCTCTGTATTATCAACCCTGTGTTCAGCAACAATCCAAAACACAGCACCATACTAGTCACTGTGAAGAAGGTTACTCTACCTCAGCCAAACCAGCACGAGTTCTAAGATTGGATACAGTCCTTTAGTCTTAAAAGCAGAAAATGAAGTTATTTCATGTAGAGCAGTAGGTCCTGTGGTTTTGTTTTTCACATGTACAACCTTAAAACCTCTAAGTATCAGTTAAGTTGGGTCATGAAATAAAAGTATTCCTTAAGATTTGAACTGGAGACTTGCCTTGAGAAGAAACATACTTCACTTTCTTAGGCTGTCATGTCAGTGTTGTATTGTATACAGGCATTCTGAAAAAAAAAAGATGATTAGATATGCACTTAATAAAAAATAGTCAATGATGGGAGAAAAAATAAGAAGTACAAGGTAATATGTTAGCACAGAAGGAAAGCCATTTCTTATTCTTCCATTGCCTGTTAAGTAATTATTCAAAGAATGGAAAGGTTTCTCTGAAAATAAAACTTTTTATAATTTAGATTGCTGTTACCTGGGAGTTTTAACTGAAAGTACAAGTATGACAAAATAGACTTGTTTCTATAGTCATTTTTGTTAACACAATGTGATGTTTGGTTGGGTTGTTCCTATTTTATAGAGTTCTTTAGATAAATTCAAGACATTGCTATGAACCATGGTAAGAATGAGAAAGGCCATGCTACCACAGCCAGGCCTTCAGAATTCAAAACACTTGTTTTGAGCATTGAGTACTTCAGTGAGAACATTGTGGGGAAGGTCAGTTGATAGCTTAACTTGTCTTTCTTTGAAAGCCCAACTTCATTAATGTTTACTATAAGTGACCAGAGTAAAACCTGCATGCTAGATCACATGAAAGCTTTCTCTCAGTATAAAAAATATGCTTCTGGTTTTGTTTGTTTTTTAACTTGTGGAGGTTTTCCGCTTTAGATAGAAATTATGAAGAGAACTGTCAGTTTCTGTTTAGACCAACTTTGTTATGTAGTTGAACAGTTAGACTAACAAAAAAGTTATTCAGGGTGTCCTAAACAGTTTTTTCCTGCACTGTTCCTTGAACTGTTGGCAATTGTCTTCATTCTTTATTTTATAGATTCTTTCTAATCTTCACTAGTTTAGAATTTTAAGGGTCAGCTTGAGAGTTAGAATTCTTTTCCTCATATTGTAAAATTTATTTTGGAAAATCCAAATGAAACTGCAACAGTACACTTTGGAATTATTGATGATGAAGGGAAAATCAAAATTTGCTTTCCTTACAACTGCTTCTAATAACTTTTTAAAAGTTATATTAGTGGACCAATGTTGTGTTTTTATTTCTGTTCAGATAGTAGGCTCTGTATGTATACCCAGTATATGTATATATTTCTCTCCTCTGACCACTGTTTTAATCTCTTCATCATGCCTATGTCTCTGATGTAAAATCTTTCTTGCAAGAAATTTTTTGCCAAATACTCTATGGTAATCTGTGGCAAACTAATCTTTAGCTGGCTCTGACCACAGACAACGTCATGTTGTGAAAGTCCAATTTGTACCCAAATGTCACTATGATGTGAGTTGTTTCAGGATGGAGACCAAATTGAGTTCTCTTTCCAAGCTGCAGATCAAATGGACATGTTTTTCAGCAACACAATGACTCAAGTTTTTTGGAGTTATTTTGAAGTCTCCATTCCATCTCATTCAATTTTCAGCTGCCTCCACTTGTTTAGCCTCTTATCAGCTTACATATATCACAAGGATAAGGCACTCCTTTAGCCAAGTTAATTACACCGTCTTCATCCCATGCAATCATGAGCAGACCTGGTTATTTTAATCATCTTCACGCCTACTTTCCTATACACACTTTGCTTCCACGGTAGCCATTCTAAAATGTGTGAGCTGGACTCTTGCCTAGAAGTAAGCTGATCCCTGCATTACCCTGAAATGTTCTCATTGCATTTGCTTCTAATTGGGTAATGTGCTGCACTGTTTTCATATGTTTTTTGTTCCTTGCTACCAAACAATCCATGCTTTTTTCATGACATGATTTATAAGACTTCCTTGTCACCTACATTCCTGCCAATTCTCCCAGAGATTCATCTCTAAATTGTTCTGTTTCTTCCAAAGTCTTACCCTCATATGGCTGTTAATTGAATATTTGCATACCCTGTTCCTTCTGTCTGGAACTTCCAGCCCTTTTAGCTCACTGGATGTCCCTTGCCAAACACTTTTAAAAGTCAGGCTGAAACTTTCTGCTTTGAATATTGCTTTCTGTGGTGATATGTAATCCCTTTCAAAATGTTCTGAGCCCAGAAATGTTTCCACATTCAAGTGATCAGAAGTGAGAGATAACAGCAGGGTTTCAGGCCAAATCAGATATAGAATGATCTGTAAACATGTCATTTCCTTGTAGAATTATACAACAGTGACAACCACATGATGGTTAAGTCACATACACTGATAAAATTTCAGGATGTCCTGCTAGTAAAAACAAATCCAGGAGGTCCTTCATGTTCCTGAGCAGGTCCAGTCCTATTTACATGCACAAAAAAAGTGTCTGAAGCAGCAATATGTTGGGTAGCTTAAATTTTTGGAAACTGGAAGTCTGCAATTTAGCAGCAGATAGAAATTATTTGGGTCTCTAATTTCAAAGCAGTAAGCTCAAAAATTAAATATTTTTATTAATGTAAATGCTTCATGATCAGCAACAAGTTAAAGACAATCCTAATTATAAGTCCAAGGATGCAGGCTGATCTGCTCCCATCCCTTTCTTTCATCATGTTTCCAACTCCTTCTCTTCCCCTCTAAGTCTTGCTGTGTCTTGCCACAGAATTTAGGTCTTGTCAATCTACCAGTGTTGTGCCAATACATAAATGGCATTATCAACATAAGATCAGAAGCTGCTGTTAACATATCTGTGTAATCTCCAAGATAGAATCAGTTTTAAAAGATGATCAGCATAATACCTGTCTGTCAAATTATGAAAATAAGCCATGGATGTGTGTTTTTTCACCATACTAATATTTCTACACCAACCTTACTGCTACCTTGGCTTTCTAGTTTCATCTTCTCTAGAGCTGCACTGGAGAAACAGTGAATTTCTGGGAGCTTTAAAGAATAAACAATGTTTCTGTTTACAAAGCAGGAGGATTTAGTAAATGAATTCTATCAATATATTGTTATGAATGGGCATGACTTATGCAGGGTGTTATTCAGAATTGGAAGAAAGCCTTTGCTGAAATGCAATCACATATTAAAGGTTTAGCAAGAGATTAGCTGTGCAATAAGGACAGGGATTGGCTTCTAATTATCTAGAGATTTCATTGTTGGTGAAAGTGCCTTCATAATCACCACGGAGAGGACAAAAAAACTCTGCCACACTGGCATTTGCCAGAGGTAACACTTGTAAGCTGCTGGAGTTACACTAACATTAACAGAAAGTTGCTGCCTAATTCAAAATTTAATAAATAGGGGTCTCAGATGCACTTCCTCATTGCAAATAACTTACTGAAGATATACAACAGCAAATAGCAACATCTGCCATTACTGCATCCATGGTTTACAGCTTTGTCTCTTTCAGAAGTTTATTTCGCTTCCTGAAGCATCTTCCTTTGATTTTTCATTGTACTTGAGGAGAGCTTTGTGCCTTCCAACATTTCTTAAGCAGGAGATATGCCCTGAAACCTCTCAGAAGTATAACCACCTGCCAGTTCTGCGGGCAAGCACCAATGCAGCAGCTGCTGTCTGCATACTCTCTCAAGGAATTAAAGAAGAAAAATTCAGCTTTGTATCTAGGTGAGGAAGTTAGAGTAAGGAAAAGAGGATGTTAATGGTGTGGATGTGTAAATACTGAAAAGTTTGGTTTTTTTTTTTTTTTTTAAAATGCAGATCACACAGACTGTACATGCACATTTATTCCCCTTTTTGCTCTGCTGATTGTGTCTCTTGTGTAATTTTGGAAAGGTGAAAGTTGTGAGTTCAGTTCCTAGCACTAGATTTTAGAAAAATAAATCTTCAAATAAATTAGTACAAGTTCAAACTAGCAGATTTGACTTTACTTTCCAGTACCTGACAGGGCACAGTGTGTGCTCCTGTATGGAATGAGTTGTGACTGCAGAGATGCTCAGTGCTACAGTTATGGTTCAGAAGGAGAGCATCTGTTAGGAACCGCTGTGGTCAATCTGACTTTATGTTGTGCATGTATTCTGGAGCTTTCACTTCAAGCACAGAAAACATTTTCAGGAGAGAAAAAACCTAGAGCATATAATGGAATGAAAAGGAAAAGAAGTTTCATTTTGTAGTGCTAAATCAAAAATCTTCACCTTAGTGATTTCACAGCTGGGTTGCAACTAGAGCAGAAATGGAATAGCTGAAACAGAATTGAAGGCTCAGTATTGGATAATCTAATCCTAAAGTGCTGAATAAATGCAGGAAGGAATTACAACTGGTCTCTACTCATAAAGAGCTATTGAGCACACATAACACATATTTCTAGTGTAGTTGCTTACATCAGATTTCATTCTGACCCTATATTTAAACTTTTACATGGCTTTACATGCTTGCTGCAAAGTCAGATCTTTGAGGAAGACATATGACTGGCAGAGAATAAATATTTTACATGGAATAATTACTTATTGCCTGAAGTCTTTGGCATGCTATCCAGCAGGAAAAAAAAAAACCCAAACACATTTTAATACATGCCAACCACACCTACAAAAGATAAGTACCATCACAAATCATACTCACTTATTCCAAGATTATCATTTGATAACCAGTCCAAATTGCTGTTGAGATAATAGCACATCTTTTGATGTTACTGGCAAAGTGCTGGTAGAAATATTTCTGTGTTTGGCTTTCACCATTAGAGCTAGGATTCTACAAAACCTAACAAGAAAACAAGAATGAAAGCATAAGAGGAAGAGTACTTTCTCATAGTAGGATAATTTAGATACATTTCAGCATACTTGTGAAAAATTCCACCTACCAGAAGTAGGATATTAAGTGAAAAGCGTATAAACATACAACTTACTTTACCTGGCAAAGTTTAGAAACATTTGGTAGAATCTGTGCAGTTTAAGCCTAGTTTCCTTAGAGGAGTTTGGAAAAATCCTTGCAGCAAATATAGTAGTTCTCCCAAGAACAAGAAAAGCTGAGGAACTTCTGTTGGAAAAAATACAAACTGACTGTATCTTTGTGGCAGATTTCTTTGACACCTCAGGTCCCCATCCATTCGAAGACTGCCTTCCTAACATCCCAGAAAACCTTAATCAATGACAGGTTTACACCAGCACAGAGCAGAATCTCTAGTTTATCTGTTTAAAACAATGGGATCCTTTATGCAAGGAGATTGTGACTCACTGCCTTGTTTGTCCTAGCTAATGAGAACTAACAGCACTGTCTGTAAAGGATGTGCCATGGATATTACTGTGGGAATGTGCCTTCAGGAAGAGGTCCAACTATCTTCAACTTTGTAGTCAAAGATGATAGTTATTAAAATAATTTTGGAAACTCATGTACAAGATGTACTTGAATTGCACTGTGAATAAGTTAATGATTGTTCTAACTTATCATAGCAGTTCTGCACATATGTTCGACATGCAGCTTGTTGGCATTTTGATGCTATGTATGTGTGTGGGGAAGGGGGTGTGAGCAGACCTAGTCTGCTGACTAATCTTGATAGATGGATTGAGTCTTATTATCATTGAATCAGAGAAACACTGAGTGGTGCTCCAAGATGAAATAGCTTGAGGGAAAAGTCTGAACATCCTGCATCAGACCTTCCAGTAAATCAGACCAAGGAAAGGCTCAATTCAAGTGATTGGAAGCTTGATTGGGATCTCTGCCAAAGTTTGTTACACCATAAATGAAAATCCAACAAAGTAGAAGATGGGAATCTCTTAAAGATCCTTGACTGCATATTTGTCCTGTGGGAAACTGGCAGGGACAACTTATCTGCTATTTAGTGACTGCTTACAAGAAGTTAGCTACCCTTTAGAAAGCATGGCTCTTCCCAGATGTCATAGAGAAGATATCTTGTCTTTGCAAGGGACACAGTTGTAGAGGAACTTCCTGCCTCGTGGAGTCTGGAACATTTGGGAGCCCTAAAAATTAGAGATAAGAATCCCTAGGACTGTGGGGATATGTGTAAAGGAAAAGAAAGAGCCAAGTTTCAGGGTAAGAGGAGCTAGGAAACTTTTATTCTTTCCCCTCTGTGGAGAATTCTGGCTAACTGATAAAGATCTTGGAGAAGACTGAGGATTGGTGTTGAGTAACATACACATGCTCCCTCAGATAAAGGACAGGAGGAGAGAGAATGTGTGACTTTCTGTTCTCCTGCTAAGTGGGCTGAGATCCAGAGCAGAGATATAGACATGACCATTTCCTGCAGGAGCAGAGTGTTGAGTAAACCATCTAGAAAGGGAACAATTTGGTAAGGTTCCTGAAGAATTGTAAGTGAAACTATTTACACAAAGCAACACTACTAACAGATATTTGTAATAATTTCGAATATATTTCCTTTTAAGAAAGGCTGTGATGCTGATAGTGTGGCTTACTGATTCATCCAGAGCAAATAACCACCAAATTGGTACAGAAACATCTTATTACCAAATCTTTCTGAAAAGATCAGGTGAAGTATTTCATAGAAGAATAAAAAAAAAAAAACAACAAAAAAAGTTTGTGAATCTGCTTTTCAGTTGTTCATAACACTTCTTGTACCAGTCCTTCATGTTATATAATGTCTGTATGTTCCCCTGGACACACTATAACTTTTCATCTATGTAAAACATAGGCTAATATGTTTTGTGTGCTGTATTAGCCTCTGTGGCTGGTGAGGCCAGACTTGAAACTTATCCCTCACCTTAGCTAATAAGAGAAGTTTTTAAACATGTCAAAAACATCTTTTAAGTCACAAGTGAGAAATGCAGCTGTCATAAACCATGTCAGGGGCTCTTATTGCCAAAATCAGCAGATATAAATAATCAGAGGTTCAGTGAAATCCTGACATGCAAGTGTTCCGTATAGTGTTATAGACCAGTCTGGAAATGCAATTTTCAGAAAAAAAAAAAAGGCAATAAATGTAAAGAAGAAGTAGAGCCATTGAAATCATCAGTGGAAAATGTCAAATTTTCAACCAGAACCTAAATGTTTGGATTCTGAAAAACAGCTGAAGCACTTGCAGGAGTCTTCACATTTCCATTCTTTTCTTCCAGGTTAACTTGTAAACTAGAGCACACTTCCTCTGATACAAAAATGAACTTGTTTTTCCAATCAAAACATCAACGTTTTCCATTAAAAATATAGAAACACTGACGGATACTTTAATCATGAGCCATAAGACATAAATTTCTTTTATTGAGAACTAAAATGGTGTTAGATGCTTATTGGGCCTTTCAGCTGAGATGCAGAGTGGGAACATGGTGGAGAAAAGGGATGTCTCAGTATCTGTGCACTATGTTCCTGCACTACAGAGCTGTATACAGTCTGGCAGTAACATCTGTGTTGTTGCTTAGACTGTCTTAAAACCCAGATGCTACGACCGTTTGATTTCCCCAATCTCCTAGACATAATAGAGACATAATCGGTTCCCAGACTGTGCCCAGCTTCATGAAAATTGACCACTATGTATTCATGCAACAGTTTTGCAAACTACTTTTTCTTTTGTATTATTATAGCCTGAAAAGTTGGTATTTAAGAATAGAAAATCACATATAGCTATAATTAACAAGATTATGAATATTACAAAAATAACTAAAGCATTCAGAAAATTCTATAGATAATGCCCCTTTTTTTTCCTAGTGGAGAACCAGAAATTCTATTCTTTGAACTGGACTTGACACACTTTACTGAAAGAGACTTGCCTATCTGAAGTGGGACAGCCGGGAGAGTCTCAGGAGCAGGGCTGATGGAGGTCACCTTGCTGGACCTGTCTTTGCATTATGGGATGGTCAGTAAACCAGGTAATCTATGGAACAAGAGGAATATGTTGACACACGTGTTTGGGGGCCTTGTATAGGATGAAGATGCAATCAGCTGTTAAACATTTATAACTAGTATTAATGAGCCATTTAAAGGAGAGGAAACCCTGCATTCCTCTTCTATTCCTCTATGCTTATTGTCCTGTAAAATCTCAGAGGATTTGGGTTGGGAATATTTACTTGTTAACCTTACATTTATCACAGACATGACATAGGTAATCCTAATACCAATGACAGTCTGCCCCACAGAGCCTTCCCATTACACAACTTGTCAGCTGTTTTTACAGGTGGCTGTGAGCAGCTCTGCCTGTACTCCCAAGTCAAACAAGACTGAACAGTTATGTTAGTGGGTCACCTGAAAAGGCAATGGACAGTTTCTATTAAGTGGGTTTAGCACCACACTGTCCAGAGTGACACATGCGCACTAAAAGGTCCTTGTCAGTTTGAAACACAGGCAGAATAAGCTCATGACTTTCTGTCAGAGATTATGTAGGCATTGTTTTTACCACCCTCCTTTTTCCCTTGGCAAGCAATGTATTATCCTGCTTGGAAATGTAAGGCATACTGAGATATACATACTCTATACCCATGTGGGCAGAAGAGAGACAAAGTTTTGACAGACTCCTGGAAAGTGTGCTATTGAGCATTTGAGGAGTAAATGAGAACTGTAGCATCTTTCTCCCTTTTCAAAAGTGTTCATTTTCTCTACATATTTCAGAACCCAGTGTTCTAAATCTGTAGAGGCATGTAGTGCTTGCATAGAGCAAGAGATGTTTGGCTTTTAGGGTGGGACAGGTCATATGCTCGAAATTGTTATTTGCATACTTGAATTCTAATTAAAGTTTAGGATTAAAGGAGTCTAGAAATTAAATGTCCCTATGTACTTTAACCCAATCTTTTTGCTCCTCTGAGAATTTCATGTTGTAATACATTTTATCTCAGTAAACATCAGATATTTGCCCAAATATCATTGGGCAAGGATGCCATTAAGCAGTGTTTTGTATTTCTGTTCATGGCATAGTCTGTCTTTTCCAATGGTGGTGAGTTTTTCTGGTGATAAAAATCTAATTGTTGCTATCTTCTGTCACCAAATCACCACAATACCCATCCTACTCTGTTTGGTTGCAAGAAAGCATCCAGACGAACTGAGAGCCTTAGAGTATTTGTTGCTACCCTAGCAGCTTCTGGGCAGTCATTTGCAGTGCTTCTACATTATTTTCCTAGTGCTAACACAGCTATGAATTTGATATGAAATTATATTTAAATTAAAATAATCCTTTTTCAGTTCAGTTGTCTTGTAAAAAGTACCTGAGTCCCTTGATTCAATTGCCTCAGTATGTCAGATTGCCTAAAGCTCATGATCAAACGGCTTTAATTCCCTTTTTTAAAGGTCATGTAAACATGTGTGCTTAGAGAATTAGATGCAAATTCAATTCCCTATTCACAAAGCTTCCTAGTTAAGTTCCCTACCTATCCCTCACATGCAACCCTGCATCTGACAGCAGAATATTGACTTTTGAACTGTGGTAAAAGACATGATTAAACAAAGAAAACAACAACACCCTGCATTGTAGACAATATTGATAGAGGCAAGTGAAGCCATGTTTTTCCAAGTGGTGCTCATTGTGTAGATTAACTAACTGACTTTTTAATATGGCTGTACCATGATTTTATTTGGTTTTTACACTGTGTTTTTATAGGAGTGCTATGTGCTGAAGAACAATGGATAGACATCTAGGTACAAATGCCTGGATTTTATTGAAGATGTTACTATACTTATGGACTGCTTGAACATTCTTCCTAACAACAAGAAGAGCTAAAACAAAAAACTGGAAATAAAGAATATCAGTTTAAGTCATCTTCATCAAAGACTGAATGGAACACATTGAACAGTTCAATTTCAATAATAACAACAGAGCAAATTTTTTGATTCTGGCATTTCATTTCACCCATAAATAACAGCATCAGTGCTGATTTTCATAATTCTGCAAATAAATTTACTACATTTATGATCTTGTTATTAGATCTTTCCTTATAAGTAACGAGTAATTATCTGCATACAATTTCTCTAACCCTTATTAGCTTAGTTTATCCCATAGGTCTGTGCAGCACAGTACCTTACTTCTGATTGGGGCTGGTGATGGAAAGAGAAAAACCCAGCACAGTGTCAGCTTTGCTCAGACATCTACTCATAGTTTCCTGAAAATAGTTGGTCTGAAATAATCCTGCACTCATTTTTTAGAACTTTTCAGCTATGCCAGACACAAAATCTGAAGATGGTAAGTCCCAGAAAGCCACCAGGCTTGTGTAATAATTAGATTTTTCAAATCATGAGATCTCAACTTCTGTTTTCCTCTAGGCTTTCAACCTCCAGATTGCACATTTTCAAGAGTTTTCAAAGAGCAGGAGGACAAAAACATCTTTCAAGAGTGTGAAAATCTCGGATGAAAACAGACAGACAAACAAACTACAAATCAACAAGTCACTCACACCTTTTGTCATGCTCAGTAAACCACCAGATACAAGAAAATCTGTGGGATTGTCTAGGGCAGATAATTCTTCAGAAGTACTTTGATGCTTACCACATAGAGCATCTTTTCCAGGTGTATCACCCAACAGACAAACCTTGCTGTAGGAAGATCCACACCACACTTCTTGTTAGGTCTCAAGACTTCTCAATTTGCATGAAGTTAAAGCACTTCTAGAAAGGAAAAGAGCAATTTCTTGGTACGATCTAATTTGTTAAGCAGAATGACAGGTCGTAATTATGAGGAAAAGGTAGACAGCAAAATATTTATAGCGAAAAGGGCTGGCATACATGCAAATTCATCATTCTTATCAGTAAACCATTCCCTGCAGACTCTCCTGGTATGCTTTCCAAAGATAAGGCATACAGCTACCCATTGGGTTCAGCGTGAGATGAAGCAGCACTCCCATCCTTAGGTTAGGGCTAAAAGACTATCATCTTTGATGTTTCCACTGGGGTCCTGATACCTGCATTTCCTTCTTTCAGAAATAAATGGATGGCAATATTGGCCAGCAGATTTCTTAAAAAAAAAAAAAGGAATAAAACGAAGTAGTAACTGGAATAAAAGACCACGGGGAGTTAAACTTAACAATTATCCCACCTGAATAGTTTGCTAACACAAAACATTTCAAATCTTGAAACCCTTATGTTTTCTCACCTGGGAAGTTTAAAAGAATTAGTCTGGCAGCTCTCTAGAGTTAATTTTCTTTATCAAGTCTTGGGAAAGAAAAGAAACATTTAAAAGAATTGCTGAATTGCCAAAGCAATTGTAGTATTTAAAGAAAATGGCCCAGGAAATGCCATACCAGTTATTCTGATACTAATCTTAGATAAAAAAAAAGAAACCCAGACAAATTCCGCACTCTATCAACAGAGAATTACATGCTATAAATAAGGATATATCAGTCAATGTAGTTTCAGAGAAAGTAGTTCTTGTCAAATTATCTTCATGAAGTTTTCCGTACAAGATTATAGGTCTGGTTGACAAAGGTAGTTGTGTTGTTACAGTGTAACTGAATTTCACTAGGACATTTGACACACTGCACATGATGTTGTGTTTTAAAATCCTGCATTAATATAATTAATAGAACACAGATTACTTGATTTATGAGCCACTTGACTGATAGTATTCAAAATGTATGCATTATTGGAAAGGTATTATATGGGCCATTACTAGCAAGACACTGAAAGACTCTTGGTCCTAAACCATTTTAAACCCTTGTTTGAAAATAATCAACACTGGGTGCAGTTTTCAGGGGACATAACACTGATGCTGTGTAAAGCAGTAATGAATCAACTGTTCCAGAGTGCATTGAATCCCCTGGATAGGTGAACTGAGTTCAGTGCAAGAATTTGAACACACTGAGATGCTGTGAACAGGGAACAAAAGTGTGTTGCAGAGAGCAGCTGCTGCCATGCCCCCATGGAAAGGACCTGTGCATCTTTGGAAGCATGAGAAACTCGTCCAAAATGCATGCAGGGGGGAAACCTAATCTTACCATTACACAAAGTGACATAAAGTTGTATGGGTGTGAAGGTGGTGCCAGAGTAAGCCCTGAAAAAGTGCCTGAAGAAGAATAGGGCTGAGTAGATTAGTTGTACCTGGTAGGGAGATTTGAGGGGCCAGAGCAGCTGTAGGGAGACTAGATTAGAGAGGGGCAGTAAGGTGAGGAATTGGTCACTGCTGAAATGTGGCTCCTGGTGTCAGCCCACCCATTTCCATAACCTTCAAGCCCATTCCCTATCCTGCAGGTGCCTGACCATGGCTACTCACAACTGGCTCCCTTCCCATGGCTGCCCCCACTCCTCACCCTGTAGCAGCTGGAGTGGACAAGAGAGGGCTGGCAGCCACCACTAGGGCATCAGCCTTCCCCTCTCTAATGACCTTCAAGAGGAAACACATAAGGTAGATCCTGTGGCTAGAGATTAAATGGTACTTGTGGTCCTTTCTGGCTTCAGGACCCATGATTCACCCCACACTGCCTGGCTGGGCTTTCCTTCTTTAGTTAGGTCTGATAATCAGAATAGTAGTCTGAATAATTCTGTGTTTCTGTTCAAATGGCATTTGGTGTTTCCCAGGGAAAAAAGAACTGGGATCACTAAAAGCATGTAGGAACATGTTGCAAATAGGTATGTAGCAATCCTATTCAATAGTTATTTGCAATGGGCAGTATCCCCATGTTTAAGCTTTCCATGACTGCAAAAGTCATGATAGAATTATATATTTCACTTTGGCAACACATATACTAAAATTGGAATGATAAAGAGAAGATTAGCATGGTCCATGCATAAGGATGATGCACAGGTTCACAAAGCACTACAAAATTTTCTTACGTCAGCAGTGTGCCCAGCAGGACTAGGAAAGTGATCGTCCTTCTGCCCTGCCAGTGGTGAGGCTGCACCTTGAGTCTTGTGTCCTGTTTTGGGCCCCCCACCACAAGAAGGAACACTGATGTTTTGGAGTGAGTCCAGAGAAGAGCAAAGAAGCTGGTGAAGGTTCTAGAGAGTAAGTCCTATGAGAAATGGCTGAGGGAGCTGAGGCAGTTTAGCCTGGAAAAAGGGAGGCTCAAGAGTGACCTTATCACTCTCTATAACTCCTGCAAGAAGGCTGTAGAAAGGTGAAGGTCATCTCTATTCTTAGGTAACAAGCAACAGGACAAGAGGAAATTACCTCAAAGTTGCACCAGGGAGGGTTCAGGTTGGACAACAGGAATAATTTCTTTGCTGAAAGGGTTGTCAAGTGTGGGAATGAGCTCCCTGGAGAAGTGGTAGTGTCACCATCCCTGGAAGTGTCCAAGAAATGACTGGATGTGGCTCTTAGTATGCTATGGTTTAGTTGGCATGACAGTGTTTGGTTAAAGGCTGTACTCAATGATCTTAGACATCTTTTCCAACCTTAATTGTTCTATGATTTTATGATCTACTTAGTTTAAGACTTTATATATCTGGAAGAATTTCAGGTTAGTGCATTCTTTTTAAACATCAAAGTATTTGCCCAACAGCTGATATTAAAAAAGCCCCATCCCAATACCCAGATCTAAAAGTCTTTAGAGGAGCTTCATTTAGTCCATAGACCAATTAGTTCACTGTTTCATGCTAAACAAAATCTGCAGCCTGTTAGTTTACAAAATCTGAACTTTGACATAATTTCATTAGTAACCAGTACCTTTATAATGGGCCAAATTACACCAAAATACTTTGTGCAAGGGGGGGCATAATGTTTGGATTTTAAAAACCCATGTGAGACTTGAATTTGTTGGTTAGAATCCAATACTAATTAAAATTAGACAGAATCCAACAGACCTTTGATAATTACATCAAAAGTTCACATTCATTTGATGTGGATTGTCTATATTTCATTGTTACTCTCTTTAAAGATTATTTATGTACAAAGAGTAAGAAAAGAGTATTAATATTTAAAAAGTGGAACTATAAGGACAAAAACTGATTCAGCATATGTTTTAATTTTTTAAATGTTTGCTTTATTCTACTCAAAACCATCACTTAAGACATTATTTTTTGCATAAAGAGAGATCTACATAGATCCTTAGTAAAATATATTTCTAGTGGAACAAGAAGTTTAGCTTGTTCACTGAGAACCGGATTCAACAGCATTTGCTTAAGAAGCTGGGCATTAAGGAACCACATCAGTCATATTTTCATTCCAAATCTGCCATTGGTTTACTGAGAAAAATTCCTCCAGAGGAAAAAATCTGATTTCATAGAAGATCACACACATCAGCCCTAACAATCTGAGATGCTATACTGAAAGTTGTCAGGAAATTCAGCATATTTTATACAACTATATGCAAAGTGCTTTTCTCACAGCTGAGCACATGGAAAGCACAGCAGTATTATAAAATGGCGAGATTACCAAAGATGTCTAGACATGGAGAAAGTATGACCTCAGTCAGAACACTCGGGTATTTACTTTCCTTTCTAGAGAGAGATACAGTATTTCATTATTTCAATAGCAAGGCAACAAGGTTTCTTGAGCAGTTCGACAAAAATCCTCAATAGATGGCAGTTGGGGAAAAATTAAAAAGAAAGGATCTGAATAAAAATCATCACTGGGAGAAAAACAGAAGGCAGCTATTTTTCATTCCATCATGCAGACGGTGTTGATTGCATTTTAAAGGTGTCCACATTTAAAAAGCAACACAATAAAACCAACTGCAAAACTCCACCAACATAGTGAATTTCCAATTATTTAGGAAGCATTTAAATGGCAGCTAGCTGTGTAAGTTTACTGCAACCTATACAGCAAACAGAAATGTTTTCTCAAACATTCTCATTCCTCTACTATGCTCTCATGAGACCCCGCCTGCAGTACTGCACCCTAATCTGGGGCCCCCACAAACAAAGGACATGTTGGAGCAAGTTCAGAGAGAAGAGTGCCACAAAGATTAATAGAGGGCTAGAGCACCTACTCTGTGAAGACAAGCTGAGATACTTGGAGTTGTTCAGCCTGTAGAAGAGAAATCTCCGGCAAGACCTTATAGCAGCTTTCCAGTAAAAGGGGCCACAAGAGAGCTGGAGAGGGACTTTTAACAAGGACAAACAGGGGGCAATGGCTTTAGAGTGAAAGAGAGTAGGTTTAGACTGGACATAAGGAAGAAATTCTTCACTGTGAAAGTGGTGAGGCACTGGAACAGTTTTCCCAGAAGAGTTCAAGATCAGGTCGAATGGGACTTTAAGCAACCTGGCCTAGTGCAAGGTGTCCCTGCCCATGGCAGGAGGATTGGAACTAGGTGATCCTTAAGGTTCCTTCCAAACCAAACCAAACCCTTCTATGATTCTATATTTCCTCTTGGCATATGGGTAACAATGGACTTTTTACTTAATCTTGGGTTCAGGGTCCCAGTCTTCCTTTCTGACATATTTAAATCTCTACTATATTTAATTATTTTATATGGTTTTAGTGTTACTCCTTAGAATATTAGAGTATTGCACAGATACAGGCTATGAGTGTTACTCTTCTTCTTTGAAGTCTAAAGATAGCATTAATAGACATCTACTGACAGACACATAGACACTTGCTTTTGCATAAGGAGTTATCTGTAAACATTCTTAATTTAATTAATTTCTTTAAAAAATAATATATTTAGTTTGCTTGCTGATCCCTTAACAGTGTGTAACAGCTCAGTTCAGTGCATGGCTTCCATCAGTTTTGCTTGCTGTTATGTGTGCTGAGCCCACATGCAAAAGGAGCATCCCAAACTGTGATTCAGGTGGTAAGAAATGCAAAATCACTGATTGCAATATGTGACATATGTAACTAAGCAACACAGAAAAGCTCTGTGTATTTTCTACATTGCAATCTCTTGTCTACTCAAGCTAACCCAGCTGCTTAAAGTAGTCTGGCTGTAGAAGCTTCAGGTAACCCTGAAATTAACTCAGAAAAGTGAATTCCCTTGTGCTGCTGCAGAATTGTTCCTGATGCCTGAACTGCTCAGTTATCTCTACATTATACACTTAGCAACAGCAAACACACCCACAGTGTCAAAGACTGTAGAAGAACCTGTCTTGGTTCTACTTGGGCAACCATTGTTTTGTTTTTAATCCCACAATGTTTTTGTTTTGATCACACACTTAGACCTTCTCCAATGATTAGGGGAAGAGGTCTATAAAACTTTGTTTACAATACAGTTCCATTCAATATACCATCCTGACTGAGTCCCAAATTCAGATCATGCTATGAGTGAGGTAAGGACACTGGTGGGGAAAAAATTATTGAATGTATACAGGTAATTAAAGCCTGCATAATTGCTTACACAAAGGGCTGGTGGAGGCAAGAATGCAGGATAATGTTCTTTTAATGTGTTATCTTCAAATGTAGTGCCTTGAGGGGTTATGTGTGTCTATATAAACATAGCAAAAGTCAGAAATGCCAAAGTATGGACAGTACTGAACTCCTTAAGGTGGCAGAAGGCAAGTAGTAAAGTTTGTTTTCATGATGTATGATTATCAGAAGCCTCAGCAGATTTCATCAGGGGAAACCTATCAGAGAAGTCCTCTTGGCTGCAGATTATAAGATCTCTAAGGAGCTCTCTAGGAGTAGAGAAGGGTTATTAAAAAGAGATCACTTCCAGGCTGTGACAAACTTCTTGGCACAAGCTAAAGTGACTTTTCAGAGGTTTGCAACTAGTTTGATAAGATTTTCAGAAGGATATCATTAAGCACCTCTTCAGCACTGAGGCTAAGCTTTTCTCAACCAGCCAGTTCTTGAGCCAGACCTTGAATGTGCCAAAACTTAACAGAGTAGCTGGTAGTTTACACTTTAATAATTAGCAAAACAATATAACCTCTTAATCATAGCCTCAAAGATTGCTGAAGTTTTCCAGGAAAAAACTTGTGCATGCCAGATATCTGAAATGAAAAACTCCACCCTAAAAGCTACAAAGCTAACTGAAAGCAAGCAGTTCATAATTAGAATGCTTATCATCCAACACAGCTGAATAACCTTATTGGAAAGCCAGTTCAGTGAAAATGTATTTTTCTTTAATGTAAAGCAACAATTTTGATGACAAACTAGTCAGGAGAGTGTCTCATCTGAGGATACTAATCAGTATGTATCTGTGAAAGAAAAAATATTAAATTGCTCTTTTAGACTGTCTATAGTTATGCAAGTCTGACATTTTTATTGGGTAAGGTTTTGTGTAGAGGAGTTTGCAATTATATTTTTAAATCTAAATTTCACGTCAATGTGTAATGGAGTATTTAAAGAGCAATTTCAAAAAAATCAGTAAGATCAGTGCTAGCCTCTTGAATTGGGAAATATTAAAAAACTATGAAAATCCTGCTCATTCAAGTTTATGTAATTCATTTATTTGTTGCTATGAAAAAGAGAACTGATGAGAACAACATAAGTTCTCGATAAATAGAACTGAGGGAAGCCATTAGTATCTCCGTCAAATATGTATATTTATCTTTAATATTAGTGTGATTTCCATATGTGTGTGATAAAAAGATCAAAATTAGAATTCTAAGGATTAAATCCAGACATGCCTTCTGTTCTTATGCTTGCAAATAACTGTGGCAACAGTTTTGTAGAGTATGTTATTTGAGAACACACAGACATTTAACTATCAGATTAACAGGTATATTAATGTATGTAGATGTTGACATATCCGCATTTGCACCCATAATTACTTGCAGATGTGGACTATGGGCACAAAAATGGCCATATTTTAGATACAACTCCTCAAGTCTACAGCATATTTTTATTCTTCACTGATTTTGGCATGAGATTTTTTTAAAACACTCAGATTCCGGCTAGGTTTTTGACCCTAAATCAGGCAGGTGCTTTTTGAAATTTCACCTTGAAAATACACTTGGAATTGTCACTTTTTGAATGTACACAGGAATTCCATCTGCCTTTTCAAATTAACATGTCTCAACCTTTGACATTTTTAGCTACAGAAAGGTTATTTTGAGATGTTTCTTCCTGCACTTAGAGGTTTTTCTCTCTTACTTTGCCCCCCTTGGAGCTCTTCAACTATTCTGTCTAATCATGAAGTGTTCTTCATGGTGCTCTGGTGACATGCAAAGAAAGAACAAGCAAACAAAAGCTCTTTGGGTACATCGTCATATTTCTTATGAAATAGAGAGAAAAGACAGAGAAGTAGCTCATTTATTTCATTACACTAAGAAACCCAAGAATCTAGAGAGAAGCAGGAAGATAAAAATCCTCCAAATTCTGTCCTGCACATTAGGATCAAAGAGAAGACAACAGAGTAATAATATTGATAGTGCTTATGACTGCTGCAATGCTTTCACAATGGTGCTGAGCCATATTTAACACCAAGGTAATGGTGATTTTATGGCCCCATGGAATAGCAAAGAGACGTTCTGCAATTATAAATAATCAGCTTACTCATACAATGGTAGTCCATTCTATTTCTAACAGATCTTTGACTCCTAGAGAGTCAGTATAATCATCTTTGTTTAAGAGATGAGATGCCTAAAAGCCTTTGTCATGCGTCTGAAAATACACCAGCCTTCACTCTCATTCTCCCTTTACTAGAATTATCATCAGAAATCTCAGGAGCTACTTGGGAAAGCAATGAGTGTCTGCCTGAGCCCCCTCTGAACATGACTTCCATGTACAGCTGTAAAGCCTCAGATGCCAGATGAAAGAAACCAATATTCTGTGATAACTCCTAAAGGTCTCTCAGACTATCTACCATAATCTCTGTCCTGCATCTTTTCATTCATTCTGCTTACCTTATGACAACAAACCCAAATGGATTTTGTCTGCACCTAATCAGCCACCAAATGATAGAACCTAGTAAAGCCACATGGGCCACAGGTTAACTCAGAAAGCTGTTTTTCCTAGATGTGCCACAGGAATTGGGTGAAATACGACAGATGATGCCAAAGGACACTGGTGTCATTATTCATCTCCCTTCCTCCCGTCATCACTGCACTGGTAGGCCTGAGAGCCTGATTTAATTTTGTAGTATGGTGTAAAGTTAAGGGAAATTTTCACAACAAATGAATATGGAATCATGGTATGAGGCCTAATGTCAATGCTTATTATGAGAGACAAAGCTTCAGGTCATAAGATTTTCTTATATTGTGCAGGCTGAAAAGGCCCTAGAAATGCTGCAAAAGAATCACATCAAGGAATTTATCTCCTGTTTTTACCTGACAATCAAAGTTAGGAGAGTGTCTTCAACAGCAGCTGAATTTCTGTGCTGCAACACTTCAGTTACAGTCAGAATCAAAGCAGACTTTTTTGGCAGCCAATGGTCTAAGGAGATAGTGAAGCCAAATGGACCCTGGAACTGGCCTAACACAGTCACTGAAAAGTTCTCTCCTTTGCATAGGTGACATATGGCCCATTTAGTACAACAAACAGAAAGAAGAGAGACATAAAAAAGCTAAAAGTTAAAACCAAAATGTTTTAGCACTGAGAGAAAAGATAAAAGCAAGAGAAAACAAAGTGCAAATGTTAGATGTTCGTCATATTGCTTACCACACCGCTGAAGATGTTGAGATAGTATGGTGATAAGTGTAGTAAAAGAATCCATCTAAAGCAAGGGTGGACTTGTCCATGCAGTTTTGGTGTTTCTACGTTCAACCTTCTCAACATGCAATGCATTTGCACCTTCTACCATTGCAATTTGTTATGAAACTAACAAATGCTTAGACATTACTTTGAGTTCCTCAGGGAGAGGGATGATTTTGAGGTACACCCATTAGAGATGAAACTGAGTGTAATAGACATAAAAATAAAGAACAGCACTTTCAAATAGAACATAGATATTCAAGGAAAGTCAGTCTTAAAAAAAAAGAAAAGAAAAAAGCAAAAAAGCAAGCTATGCAGTGTGTGAAGCTAAAGAAATAAAAAGAGTATAGTAATGTAATAACTTATTTGGGTCAGGATCATTTTGTGAAAGAATGGTAAAATAAATCTTCTAGAATCAGAAAATAATATATTAGACCTATTATATGAGTAATGATTTTGTATAAAACTGTTCATAGAAAACATACCTAAATCAAGCAAATAGAAACTGATTCCATATAAGATAAAATGGTAAAAAAGTCAGATATTCAACTAAGTATTTACAATTCAAAAGGACAAGCTTTGATGAAGTAATGGAAATGTTTAATGAAGTCCACTAAGATGGGAATGCCAAAGGATTTCATTATGGAAGAACCCTGGAATTTCAAAGTCAAAAGTATTGAATCTTACAGAACATTTTACCTTAAACTAGAGAAAATTATGAAAGAACTCTCAAATGATTAAAAGAATAACCACCCCAAAAAGGCTGATAGAAATAAGTAGGAGAGACCTAAAAAAAGATTTGTCAGGAAAAAAAGGCCATGAATCGAGAAAAAAAAAATAAAAATTTCAATTGTTACAATAGAATCTAAGTTTGTCCTTGAAGAAGATGTTAAACCATATGGTGTTTCCTTTACGAGACATATAAATTGAAACTAAAAGGCACAAGGAAAGAAGTAGGGCAGCTTTGCAGTCAGGGTAAAACAGAGATTAAAGATAATCTAGGTGTGGCCAAAAGTGAAACAAAGTTTGCCTCAGGTTTCAAAAAGGACAATTATGTTGATTTGGGAGGAAAAGCAGAATGTTTCATGGCAACTTTCATTTACACACCTTTGTTATCTCAGCTGTGGTGAAACAGAAATCATGAGGCTTAATGCACTCAAGTCAGGAGGATTAGGTGGTCTACCTTTCAGGATTTATGAGAACACACCTTTCAAATCAGACACCAAATACTGTGCCTACGGTTAAAAGGGGAGAAACTAATCAGGCATCTGTAAGCCTATAACTCTGTACATTGCTTTAGGACAGATTTTGAAGGAAAAGATATTTAAAGACAATTTAATAGGATGTAAAACAACAAGGATTTAATGAAATGTAGATCATCCTAGACAGAGTTTCTAGGCAAAGGAAGTGCACTGGATTTCATGTATCAAGACCAGGAAATGGCACCAACTATGAAGCTTGTAATTTAAAATCAAAGGAAGGAATGAAGAATCTGTGATATCAAGTATGAAACTGTCAGGCAATCTTGGTAGAGAAACTGGAGATGAAGTTACTGGTGGTGTTCTTCAAGACTCAGTATTGAAACAGGTGAAGATGAGTAGTTTAATGTCTGTTTTTCACTCAGGACACAAGAGAGAGAAATACCAATTTTCTTATACCTCTCAACTGTGAATTTTTATCAGTTGACAACTAGGACAGCATATAAAAATGCAGTTTATTCTTGAGGAGTGACAGGCTAGCAGCTCATAACAGAAAGTTCTACTCCAAGGTGAGAGCTCATCAGCTGAGAAAGATGTAAAAGGACCTGAGTGGACTAGCTAATTGAAGAATTATACGAGTTGCCAGTATAATGAAGGCTCCCACAGTCTATGGTTGTACTAGACTTATTTTTAGAAAAGCCTGGGTGCTGTATGAGGTCCTACAATACTTTCAAACTTCTTGCTATACATGTTCAAGACTTACTAATTAAAACTTAAATAACTGCAGAGAAGAGGTACTAAAAGACCATGCTGGTGGGACTCATGCTGACTGAAAGAGCACTGCCAAGTTAAGAGAAGTAAGACTGAAAGGTGATGAACTTTATATGTGTGAGTACAGGTAGGTTAAACTTCAGGAAGTACTACATTCTTAAGGACAGTAGCTTTAATGGAAGTTGACAAAATGGGATTAAACTGGTGAAGAATAAATTTTGCCAGAACTTAACAGCAGATTTCTAGTGACAGAGAAAACAAAACTACTAACTTTGTGTTTTAAACAAGAACTTCATCATTCCTATGCAGTAAATTCTTTGGCCAACAATTGTAATGACTGAACTCCATAATTCTTGCTACTTGTGTTTTCCTAAATGAGCATAAATGTGTTTAGTATTGTAATTCACGGATCTGAAAGCCTAGTATCTCCTAGTCCACACTTGAGAATGACACATTTCTTGTTACAGACCTACCCCTCTGAAGGCTTTTACAGCAAAATTACTTACCATGGGAACTATGTCTGGTGCAGAAAACACTGTGACTTTATTTCATTTGTCTTCTTCCTGCCTGACCATCACACTGAGGAACTACTTTTATGACTTTTATTAATGCATGTCTTCTAAATCTTAAAACCTACACTTCACATGGTTGTCTAAAAATCATTGTGTTTCTGTAGAAATTTCACAGGCTGAAACTCTATAAAAGTAAACTTTTATGAAAAAGGATCTGAGATTTGCCCAGAATTTCCAAAAACAAGAAAAAGAAAAGAAAGAAAGAAAGAAAGAAAGAAAGAAAGAAAGAAAGAAAGAAAGAAAGAAAGAAAGAAAGAAAGAAAGAAAGAAAGAAAGAAAGAAAGAAAGAAAGAAAGAAAGAAAGAAAGAAAGAAAGAAAGAAAGAAAGAAAGAAAGAAAGAAAGAAAGAAAGAAAGAAAGAAAGAAAGAAAGAAAGAAAGAAAGAAAGAAAGGAGGAAGGGAGGGAGGGAGGGAGGGAGGGAGGGAGGGAGGGAGGGAGGGAGGGAGGGAGGAAGGAAGGAAGGAAGGAAGGAAGGAAGGAAGGAAGGAAGGAAGGAAGGAAGGAAGGAAGGAAGGAAGGAAGGAAGGAAGGAAGGAAGGAAGGAAGGAAGGAAGGAAGGAAGGAAGGAAGGAAGGAAGGAAGGAAGGAAGGAAGGAAGGAAGGAAGGAAGGAAGGAAGGAAGGAAGGAAGGAAGGAAGGAAGAGAAAGAAGGAAGGAAGAGAAAGAAGGAAAGGAAAGGAAAGGAAAGGGAAAGAAGGAAAGAAAGGAAAGACACAACTATTTCAATTCACTTCAGTTATCTCACTCTCTTGTCAAAGTCTTTTTCCAACCATTAGCTTGTTAGTCCAACCTCTCTATTCCCCAAACCATCTGTCACTTGTCCTCATCTTAAACCATGCATCCTTCTAGTTTTATTTTCCCTACAGCCAATTAATAACACCTGCTTGTCACCACTCTACAGAGCCTCTGCATCTTCTGTGCACCCCAAATTTTGCAGGTGGGTCAAGGACTTCCTAGATTTATTTCATCTGTCAGAATGCAAGGTTATAATAGATATTTAGATCAAATCTTACATCCTATTAGTATAACTTGCTGACATAATACTGCATTATAATCAGGCTTCTGTAATTTTAAAAGGAATTTGGCTGGAAATTATTATTAAATGGAAAAATCTTAACTTTATCTTCCTTGAAATTCACAACAATAGACTTCATCTTGAAAATTATACGTCGTATATGTCTTAAATGGATCTTTCCAAATTTCAACATTCTCTGTTCTCATTCACCTACTCAGTATTGTACTTGGAATTTTACCTTCTGCCATTTTCTACAGTCTTAAAAATACAAGAAAATTGTACAAATTAGCATATTTAATTATCAGAAAAAAATTAATTTTGCTATTTCCTTAAAAACCCTTTTTAATAGTGGTGAAATCTTTGTATACAAACCTAACTCATGTCACAAACCAAAACTAGAACTAAAAAAACCCTTGTAAAACAAAATAACAAAAAAGGGACAGTTTACACAAATTTAAAAAGTTTGTTCTTAATTTACTCTGTTGAAAAATTCATATTTCTTTATTTTTTTGATATGATACTTACAAGAACTTGCAAGTTACAGTGTTCTCTGGCTAGAAATCAAAATTTAGTTGATGACAGTACATGTGTATGATCAGTTGTCCTCTGTTTTGGAGCTGCACCTTCTTTTTTAAAATGACATTGATCGTTATTTTCCAATTTCTGTCTGGGGAAGGCCAAACATAGAATGTCAGATTGGGGAAAATCACAGTGGCCACTGAGAAAGAGAAAATTCTAGTCACAAAATTAAACTGGCTGAAGGAATAATGAGAGAACCACTGTGCTCTGGCCAAAGAGAGATATGTAATGGGAGGTAAAGAAATTCCAATTAGAAAAACAAAGTGGGAAAAGTCAGTGAAGTTGAGGGTAAAAAGCTCCTAGATTCTGTAATGTCACCTGTCCATTAACAGCTGAAGCACCCATTGAGTGCTGCAGCAGTGATAACTGGCTGGCCCTTCAGAAGTGAAGGCTATCTTCCTCAGGAATAGGAAGGAACTGAGAAAGAATTGCATTCCTTCTTATTACCGCTGTTGTCTATTTCCTTTCTGTTATTTGGGCTTTAAATTTTTCCTGTTCCATTTCTGTCCCTTCTCTTTTAAGTTGCCTGTCTTCTAGCTACAAGGGCAAGTGAAAAAGAATCACTGAAACAAGGATACTAAGCAAATGGAATGATTTGCCAGTCTGGAAATTATTTCAAAGGCTCTTTCTGCTATAGCTGGAAATTTAGCTATAAAATCTGGTGTTGCCAGATGTGAATTTTTGACTTCAAACAAACATTGCTTTGAGTTACCCTCAAATCTTTGTGCTTAGTACAACTCCAGTCAGTGAGTAAAAATAAGGATTTATCAGTGACCCAACAAGCATTAGTTACCCACCTCTGCAAAGCAATCTGGCTGCACAAAAGCTGTATGGATGTGGAAATGAAAACACCAAAGTCTGGAAGTCTATTTGTAGTCTAAATTCAGATGCACTCTTAGGAATTCTGTAGGGTCACAACTAGTGAGCATGCATGTTTCATCAGCTGCAGAATGGGGATGGTGTACTCTAAAGGATTACTAGTCTATGTGCTACTTGGAAAGGACAGTTATTGTAGGTGTGAATCAGTAATCCAGTGGTGTTTTATAGGCAATCAGTTTTGTGATATTTATTCATTTCCTCCATCCTCTGTCTAAGCAGCTTAGGGAATTTCAGGGGGAAAAATGAGAAAACTATGAAAAATGCATAGTTAAACATTCAGTCACGAAACACTGAAGTAAAGTTTTAAACAACCTAAATGAAACTAATACGTATTCTTGGCATATGGATCAAGTCCAAATCTGAGACAACATATTTCATTTAAGCACACAACAGTACAAACCTAGTTTCAGGGAACGGTATCTGTAAGAAATACCTGCTGTCATAATTTCTTAGAGTTATCCTTTCTTAAAACAATTAATTCTAATTAATAAGTACAATGGAGAATTTTGGTTCTGTGAAGTTTCTCTCAAAAGAAAGTGTTTAAAACCAAGTATTGTGCTAGAAAATATTGACATGCATTAAGGAAGCTTGCTATGTAGTGATGAAATGCCCATTTTCATTCCATTTCAAAGCAGAGGGAATTTGGTTTACCAAACTGTCTAGGTCTACATCGATGCCATCAAAAATATTACAGGAAGATGGCTGGCATTTTTCTTTCCAGACCTGCGTGGGTTTGATGATCGCAGAAGATTCACAAGAAAGTATTCGTTAATATGTTGTTGCCCTCACATCAGCCTTCATAGTCACCCCATACATCAGAGGGAAGGCAGGGGAAATGGTTACTCTGCCCAGCGTGGGTTGCTGTTGAATAGCTCAGCGAGGTGTCCAAACCAGACCTATGAACTGAGATGGCCTAATGTGCCCTGTGAGGCCATGGATCATTTCTGATGCATAAGGCCTCCACTGCTACACTTCTTTCAGCTTTGCAATCCGAGTCTAGGAGTAAACTAAATCAGTTGAAAATAATTCAGGCATTGATGTATCAGCTTGCTCATGGGCTGAAAAACAACAAGGACACGACCCTGTTCTCTCTTTAAATCTCCTTTAAATCACCTGAGTTATTAGAAAGGAGTCACAACAATCAACTGTTATGATTTGAACAGTTTGGCTTTTTCTGTTGAATGGAATGACTATGCTCACACAGACATGTAAAAATATATATATCTATGCAAAGTCAGAGAGAAACTGACACACCCTTCTACCTTTTGTGAGAGAATCATTAAGTTTTATGTGCAAACACCTCTGTTTTAAATCACGAAGCTAGCAGCAGACCTACTTGACTTTTATGAAATCTCGCCTCAGCCCTCAACTTTCAAATAAAATACTAATTGCTGATTCTTTCAGTACAGAATCACTTCATTAATCCCAGATACTACTCCCATATATGAATGCATTATAACTCAGTTCTGGAATTCTTTAATTGACCTAGTTAATTTGATCCCTAAAAGCCCATAATTAGGAATGTGTAAAATAGGTTGAAAAAATTACCTGCACGGTGGGTGTATAAACCTTCAGTAAGAGTTGTTCCTGAGATTTTTCCTTTTATCTTTAAAAGGCTTTAGAAAGTCTGTACTAAAAAGGAGCCAGGGAGAGGGAAATGTGTGAAAACCAAGGAAAGCAGATAACCTTTGATGACAAGTTAATTTCATTTATCCATGTGACCTAATCAAATTCAAAAACTCCACTGATATCTGTCAGAAAAGCATATGTAGCAAAATAGGCTGCAGTCAAGGAGACAAAAAAAAGTTCCTAAAAATGCACCAAAAAAGTCCTGAATTCAGCTCTTTTTGAATTCCAAATTAAAGTGTCACAACTTTTTCTTGTATGCCAAGTCAGGTAGCTGTTAAGAGAGAAAGATCTTCCACTCTAGAGGACAGCAGGCATCCTTAGTGTATGCAGCACCCAGAGGAAAAAGATGTTTGAGATGGTGAACTGCTGAATATGTATGTGTTTTAATAAAGCATTTCATTTGGAAAGTTTTTGCAGCATTCACACAGACTGAATTTTAGGGAGGAAGTGACTCTGCAATCAGTGCCTGGCCTGCTCTACTGTCAGAGGAAATAAGTAAAACTAAAATGAAGTGATAATATACTGTAGGAAATTTAAGAGAAAGAAAGGCAGAGGAGAAATGGCAATCTGGGACCATACAGCTGATCCCCAAAATAGACACAATGACTAGTGCCAAACTAGCTGCCAAAACCAGAAGATTGTAAAATTACCTAATACCTATGTCATGTTTACTTTATATTTACATTGGGGAACAGGCTCCCCAACAGACACAATACTCGACAGTATTTTTGTTCACTGTCACTATCATTATCCACCATCTGCTCTGCCAAATTTCCTTTCTGTTCTTTTTTGTGCATTCATCAGCACAGTAGTAAGTAACTACCTTAATGACTGCAGCATATTGCTTCTGGATTAGCAGCAGATATTGTACTCCTCCTGACTTATGGACAGAGCTGTAAGTGGGAGACCTGGCACAGGGTTCCATTTAAAATCCATTCCCCTCTGCAAAAAGAAATACTAAGTAGGAAATTTTTGTCCCAACTCACTAGCAGGGATGTGATCTATGGTCTGGTTAAAGAAAAAAAATCAAAGAGTAAAAAAACCCCAGAAAGTACCTCCTTCTGTGAAATTCAGTGAAGTATCTGCCAGCCCCACAGAGATGGCTGAATTCTGACAAGATGTCTTAGTGTGATGGGTAGCCTGAAATATTGGCAGAGAGCTCTGCTTACTTTGCTTAAAACCACAGATAGAGAAACCCCTCTTTGAGAAAAGGGCAGCTTTTGAAAAGGACACGTGTTTGCTGAGTGAACCTTGTGGGTTAATACGGTGACCTGCAAGCACAAGAAGGCCTTTTTGTCTGTGTAGTCTGTGGGTAGATGTAGCAGTGGGTAATCCAATCCTGGCACATCTTTACTTATTCTTTGCTTAAAGCAAGTTCTCCAAAACTTATCTCAATGTTCTTTTTTTGTGTGCTGAGCAGGCTTTTTGTTGTTGAGCTTGGTCAAGTACTGAAAAAGGAGGCAGGGGTGTTTTTTTTCTTTCTAAAAAACTAGACAAAACCCCCTTTTTAAACATCTTGCACCAAGATAAGGGCAGGCAGGGAATGGGAAGAAGCTAAACAAATGGGAAAAAAAAATTATAAAAAGGAGCCAAAGGAAATTTGGACTGGAAAGCTTCCTCAGGAGTATCATGGTATAAGGAAATACAGCAGAAAAAGATATATATATATATATATATATATATATATATATATGTATAAATTTAAAATATATTATGGAAAGTTCCCTACTAAAAACACATTCAGAAAAAATTACTTCTGATTCACAGAGAGGAAAAATGAAGTGATCTTAAGCTTCGGGGATCCTAGGATGGAGTACTGCCAGGCTGTTTGAATACAGGCAGCTTCAAAGCAGCCCAGACAGGCAATGGACTGAAAGGCTTAGGAGTCTCATTCCGTTCCCACTAAATTCAATGGCAAATTTGGACTTTGTAACAGGCATGAAGTGAGCACTGTATGAAATAATCAGGGACAGCAGAAGCTAGCAATGGTGTGAGAGCTCTGTTACTATACTGGTAGCTGTATCTGTCAGTGACATTGTGCACTCCTCTTGGGTAACTACCCCAGAGGCTGATTCCACCAGTCTCTGGAAATAAAATCCACAGTAAAAGAAAGACCAGAACCCAAAGCTTGTGACTATCGGCATGAAATAAACTGGTGCCATAGTGACACTTTTTTAATCTTTTGCAGCTCAGAGCTGCGACCTGGCTACATCAGGACTAATAGGGAAAGATAAAACAGAAGGAACTTCTACTCTTCTCCAATTGTGCTAATACACTCTGATTTGGAAAGTACCACACATTTCCTGATTTTAACTACAGAATAATTCCAAGCTCATGCTAATCTGCTCAACAAGTCTATGGTTTGGCTGCAAGTGTTTCTCAAGTTTTAAAATGTCCAGTTATTCTAAACATGTAAGAAACCCACTGGTACCAGCCTGTAGAGGCTGCAGGGTTTTCTGGGCACTCTCCTTCAGGTAGGCCTTTTATGATTAAATCACATATTAAAAAGTGTCACAGCAAGAATTGCTACAGGATTATTATTCAAATGTTAGTCCTTTCTGTACAGTAGCTTTTGGGGAGCATTCAGGATTGGGTGTTTTCTTTCATTACCAGTGATAGGAAGTTGAATGCTTTTATTTATTCTCTTTTGAAAGACATCTTTGATGTTTTTACTGTTTACGTGTATGTATCTGCTTACCTTTCCGTTGTCATACAGTATGAAAGGAATTGTGCTGTTATAAACTATAAAATATGGTCATTGGATAAACTTCCAAAATTGAAGTGTCTCAGGGCTCGAGATGCCCAGCTCTGAGATTCCATCTAGAGGATCTAATTTCATAGTGAGGTGCATTAACTGGACAACTGGAAATGGAGAAAACTATTGATCACATGGGATAAGACAGAGAGTCTAGAGAAGTGAAATGCATACTCTCTGAGCTATTGCAGCAGGAGGTAAAGCTCATACTGATGTTGTGAGAGGATCTAAGTGGCACAGCTCAGAAGTATGTGGTGTCAGCTCATGGAAATGCACTGGGAGGAGGCTCAAGGAGGAAGTCTTGCAAAAAGCAGGTCCCTTAGCATTAAGAGCTTTGAAAACCAGCAGGGCCTTCTTAAAATAAATCCTCTAGTTTATAGGCAGCCAACATGAAGGTCTCAGGCGAGAGTAATATGAGCATGGCTGCTCAATCCTGTGAGTGAACATGATGCTGCATTCAGGACTAGATGTAGTTTTGATGTTTTTCTCAGAGCTAATAATGGAAGCAGCAATTCACTTTCTCCAGAGAGAGGGGCAGAAGGCATTTTAGCAGCCTGAATATATTTGTGCACAGGGCCAACAAAAATGGCAGGAAAGATTTTGGAAACTCCACATGGAGTTATTTTTATGCACACAGAGCAGCAGCATTTAGGTCCATATTGTAAAAGAATAATGAATGGTTTTTTGGAGCAGCTGACTGCAGAGAAGAGAGATGATAGTACTCTTGTGGTCCTGTGTCCTTGTAGATGTAACTAGAAAACTTGAATGATTAATGTCAGCTTCAACTATCTTAAACCAAACCCACAAACCCAGGAACAGTCCTTCTTTTTTATGACTTTCTTAAACTTCAGCAAGCTCCTACGTTCTTTGACAGCAGGAGACTGTTATGCAGGTATATTTCTGAATTTTCCTAGCATCACCACTTATGTGCATAGTTGAGAAAGAGTTTCCTTGTACACGTGTGAAAAAAGAAGAACATAACATTATCACAATTTTTTTTTTTTTTTTTTTTTAGTACAGCAGCTCAGGGACAGTTTTGCTAAGATATTCGGGAATTTAGAGCTTGTAACAGAGTCTGCAGAAACACTCCAGTTATATAGACTCTTGTCCCTCATTAATAACTCATCCTTCAAATTGTTGTGAATTTTACTCTACATCATGAAAACTGGGACGCTGGAGAGTATGAGGGTGTACCCATGTAGTCATGGTACATCACAAGTCCAATCCTCTTAAAACTAGAGCATGGTAATTTTAGGAGAAAATTTAAGAAAACTGTATGCTGTAAGATATTATCCAAATTCTTACTCAACAGATGAATCTAGTCTTCCTCATGATCCTAGCTGGATGCTAGAATCCCACCAAAGACCCAAGTTCTCTCCCTTCTACCCCTACAGTTGTACAGAAGGTTGGTAATGGGGGCTGTGGTCAGTCCATCATGTGTTGTCTGTACAGCTGCATCTTCCTCAGGAGTAGGACTCCTCACACTCCTCTCCTGCCCCAGTGTGAAATCCCTCCCAAGAGAGACAGTTCTCCATGAACTTCTCCAATGTGAGTCCTTCCCACAGAGTGCAGCCTTTCAGGAACAGGCTGCTCCAGCATGAGTTCCCCATAGATTCACAAGTCCTGCCAAGAAACCTGCTTCAGTGTGGGCTTCCCACCAGGCCATAGGTCCTTCATGCACATCCGCATACTCATACTGGGCAATCGTCAACCATATGAAGTTCTATAAGTGAAAGTACCAGATTCTGCCCCTGGAATGGGGCAACCTTAGATGCATGTACAGACTGGGCAATGAGATACTGGAAAGCAATGCCGTGGAAAGGGACCTGGGGGAGCTGGTCAGTGGCAAGTTGAATATGAGTCAGCAGTGCCCTGGCAGCCAAGAGGGCCAACCGTGTCCTGGAGGGCATCAGACAAAGCATCGCCAGCTGGTCAAGGGAGGGATTTTTTCCACTCTGCTCTGCACTGGGGCAGCATCACACTGAGTACTGTGTGCAGTTTTGGGCACCAGAATATAAGGAAGATATTAAGCTATTAGGGAGTGTCCAAAGAAGGGCAACAAAGATGGTGAAGGGCCTTGAGGGGCAAAATTATGAGGAACAACTGAGGGCAGTTGGTCTGTTCAGCGTGGAGAAGAGAAGACTGAGGGGAGACCTCACTGCAGTCTACAACTTTCTTGTGAGGGGAAGATGAGGGTTAGACAGTGATCTTTTCTCTGTGGTGACCAGTGACAGGACCTAAGGGAACAGACTGAAGTTGTGTCCGGGGAGGTTTAGATTGGATATTAGAAAAAGGTTCTTCACCAGAGAGTGTTTGAGTCCTGGAACAGTCTCCCCAGAGAGGTGGCAACCACAACAAGCCTGACAGAGTCCAAGAAATGTTTGTATGATACTTTCTAGCATATGGTCTAACTCTTGGGGATGATCCTGTGCAGGACTAAGAGTTGAGCTTGGTGATCCTTGTGGGTTCCTTCCAAATCAGCATAATCTGTGATTCTGTGTTTTAGGGTTTTCCATGGGCTACAGTGGCACAGCCTGTCTGAATGTGGTCTGTACCATGGGCTGCAGGGGAATCTCAGTTCCAGCCCTTTGAGCACCTCCTACCTCTCTTTTCTCATTGACGTTTATGTCTGCAGGTCTGTTTCTCTCACATATTCTCACTCCCATCTCTTCAACTCTGGTTGCCATGTTTTTTCTCCCATTCAACAGGGATGCTACAACAGTCACCATGGGCTTGGCCTCAGCCAGCAGCAGATTGGCTGTGCTGGACATGGAGGAACACTCTTGTAGCTTCTCCCAGGAGCCACCACTGTAGTGCCTCAACCTTTTCATGAAAACCAAATATAATCCAAATTCTTGGTTTGGCAGCTTATAGCAATGGTGTGGTTACTCCGAGACCAGGATATGCTGATGCTGGAACTGAAACAGTGACTAGATAGTACAGGACTCTTGGGTACGCTTAATTCAACTGTCTAGTTGATTCTTCAACTCATAGTATAGACAGACATTTCTCTTCCTACTCAGGCTAACACAGCACACTGCAGGTGGCTTCTTCTTTGGTATATAGAATGAAGAGGCTGTATTATATTCAATACACTGCTTTGTAATGAGAAATTCTTCTTTATTTTGTATTCCGTTTGTGTAAGATGAGGATTTTGCCAGAATTACTTCCTTTCTCTCTTCTCCATCCCCTGATGGTACAACTAGAAGAGATACATTTTTACATGAGTTCCTAAACTAGAAACAAGAAAGGTGATCTGGAAAAGTTTCACTAAACTTCATGAGTTTTTTCGTTTCTATTTATCCTCTGTATGTGTGAGCACAGTAGGATGAAAAGCTCTTTAGACCTTTAAGTGTGCTTGAATTGTACTTAACCAGTTGCCTTGTTCACATAGGATACTGAAGTGTAAACTGCCCTCGTATCCACTAGGTTGAAAGGAATCATTCAAACATAGAATTACTCTAATTGAATTGTATTTACATGAGAAATTGTTTTCCTCTCATAAGGTTATCATAAAATAAACAGCAGAATCTGCACAAAGTACACATATGACTCATGGCTATGCATGCAGAAGGCATGTTCTCTGCACTTAGTTCTTCTCTTTTCTTCTTCATGAAGAGAACAGAAAAAGAAAAAACATATCCAGACAATATAGCATTTTCACAGAAGGAATATATGTAAAGTATAGGAAGAAAGACTTTGAGATAGTCTATAAATAATATATTGAAATATCTCCCAGCAACAAAGGCAAATAAGGAAAATCAGTAAACAAAAGTAGTAATAGTAATAGAAATAATAATACATTTGAATATTAATATCTATGATTACAAGTTTCCTTAATCGTGACCTTAAAGAGACAAATTTATTTGATGAAAAATAGAGACAGAGGTTTGATCTAAATGCAAAGTCTTAATTTACCAAGTCTTATTGACTCCAGTCAGCAGAGAAAATCACAGAATCATGGAATCATAGAATCAATTGGGTTGGAAAACACCTCTGAGATCATCAAGTCCAACCCTTGGTCCAACTCCAGTCCATTTACCAGATCATGGCACTCAGTGCCACGTCCAATCTCAGTTTAAAAACCTCCAGGGATGGGGAATCCACCACCTCTCTGGGCAGGCCATTCCAATGCTTGATTACTCGCTCTGGAAAGAATTTTTTTCTGATCTCCAACTGAAATTTCCTCTGGCAGAGCTTAAGCCCATGCCCCCTTGTCCTATTGCTGAGTGCCTGGGAGAAGAGACCACCTCCACCTGGCTAGAACTTTCGTTCAGGTAGTTGTAGACAGTGATGAGGTCACCTCTAAGCCTCCTCTTCTCCAGACTAAACAAAAAAGTAGTGTTTCTAGGCACATTTCTTCTGGCCTAATTTGAATATTACTTTTACAGTGAGTTAACTGTTGAACTAAGATATCCAATTCTTGCCATTGAATATAAGGGGGATCTAGAAAGCTAACTCAAAAACAAGCTCTACACTCCAGGCACATAAAGATCAGTAAGACAAATCCTATCATGGAGGTCGGTGAGGTCTCTGAAGGACACAGGATTGATATTTATTATCAGTAATTATTCTTTTTGTAGAAGGCTTGAGGAACTCTGAGACACATTTGCAACTTACTTTGCCTGTAAACTGTAGAGAGGATTGTATTATGAAAAAATATGGAGAATTACTCATGATTTTTTAGAAGCGGTGCTTGGTCATTTACAGAACACAAAAATAAGTAGAAAAATGTAGACATTTCTACCAATCATTTGGCCACATATTCTTAAGAAAAACTACATGACCTTACTGTATTAAGTAGCTATCTGGTTTCCTTCTAGAGAGGGAAGATATAATTTATATCACAGAGTTGTTACCTTAAAAGCTTGCCTTTCAGACCATATCCTGTCCCATTCTTCACTAAGATAAGAATGAACAAAAAGTCAGTACCTCCTACATCATGCTTAACATCTCTGAACAGGACACACAGGAAAGTTTGGAGAAAATTTTCTGCATTGAGCAGTAGAAGGGTGTGGCCAACAAAATAGTAACAACCATGGAAACTATGTTTATTAAAAAGCATCCTACTAATTTTATCAATGCTCTTAATCTGCATATGAAAGCATCAAGATGGTAGCCAAAACATCTAAGGACACAAAATTATCTTTAATTTTTTCTGATCTCTTCATTAGAAAGCCTCATCGCTCAGTTCTAAGAACCTGAAGAGCTAATCAATATTCTCACAAAAACTTCAGATACCAGCATAAACTTTGTGTAGAGTTTCTGAAAAAGGCATAGAATTTTAGCATGCAATAATTGCAAAGAAATTCATGACACGGATTTCTGCATTACTTGCCAACAACTAATCAAAACAAAACAGAAACAAGGAAAAATTGAATTGTCATTAGGCAGTAGCATGCATGCGGAATGTAGTTATTGGTTCTTTCTCATATATAATATTTTACAGCAATGGGTTAAATGTTTAGGATTTATTAATCATTAGCACTAGTAGAAATGAATCGTCAAGTATTTGCTCATTAAATTAGTTTATCAAATATATGTAGGTTTTGCTCCCAACAGGAAAATTCAGCAATGTTTTGAATGAATCCTCTCCACTCTTGGACTTACTCAATGGCTGTTTAAACCAATTTTGGTCAGATGCTTAAGAGTTGTTTTATCGCATTTATATATATTTGAAAATCATTGCTCCTGGATTAAGAATAGAATTGAAAGTCATTAAGATTTGTGTTTGTTTCTATTCAGAATTCAGCACTCCATTGCTAAAGGTTTCTCTTCTTATGAGCTGAGAAACTTGTGCAAATGTAGTTTAGGATCATTCCCTTTTTTCAGATTAATGGTTTTCCTTTACTTGTTATACATATCATGAAAAGTTCCAGAAAACCGAATTACATTTTGAATTGCTTTTGCTGTTCTTATTGCTGCTTTTCACACAACCCATTTGTTCTCACTCAGTGCTGTCATGAGTGGAATAGAGTATATTCCGTGTGAGAAAAATATTCTTGCTCAAGTATAGTAGCTCTTGGTCTGCATTTTACAGTTTGATACTCTCTTCAGTGCAGAGAAAGGCAGCCAAACTCTTTTATCACTGCCTTTATTAACAAGTTGTGATATTGTGATTTTTATTCTGCTTATTTTACCTAAGCCATCAAGTTATGATTGATATTAATCCTATTGTAGTTTTAAACACTGCATTGTTCTTAAGTCCTGTAGAGAGCTATACAGCATATAGCTTTAGATACTGCTTTAGACATAGCTATATTGCTTTCTTTTTCTTGCAAATAATCTATACCATATATATATTTTTAGATAAGTCCATTAATTTTAAATCACATAAAAAATGTTTCATAGGGATGAAAAAGATATGATGTTAAAATATTGAAGGTCAGAAGGACATTTCAGTCACCAGGTTTCCTGTTCCATCACTTAATTGTACCTATATCAACAGCGTTGTGAGATAAGATTTATGGACACCAAAAATGCATTTTTCATCAAGCCATCAGTTTGATTTGTAGAGCAGGAGCATGCCAAGTTGAAAAGTCTATAAAAAGTAGTGCCGAATCTCTGCTTTGTCCTTGTTGACAACAAAGATGTCCTGCATGATTATAGCTTTCAGTATTGAAAAAGAACTCAGGGGCCAATGTTTGCCATGTGCCCTGGAAGACAGGTGGGAAAGCATTCTCCTGAAATCAAGAATTAAGGTTCCACTAATCTCAATTCAGAGTAAACTTAGACTTGGGTACTTGCTACTAATTTTTCACTTTATCAAATGTGAGTTTAGTAATGTTTTCAACTTACAAATGGGGATGTATTAAAAGCCCAAATGAGTTTCTTGTCAAAACTGTTCATGAGGACACAGCTAAAAGACATGGAGATGCAACAGGTCTTCAGTGCCTTTTTGCAGTTTCAGCCTCAGAGGACTGGAACTCAGAAGACTTCTTGAGCATTTAACAGGAGAGGATTATGCTTGTCTTAATGCACCAGAATGAGGACTGTGTGACATGCTTACATGAAACACAGCAATGTACAGAAAAAAGCCACACTTGGACGGACACAACAACACAGGTACAGCTTTGCAGTCTGGTCATATGGATGCCAAGACCTGAAAACTTATCACCTGAGTTGATGCAGTGACAAAAATTTAGCCCCAGGATATTCAGTAACCAGAAGTTTGAGCAGACTACACTGGGACCTAATTTTTCTGGCATACCCAGCCTTGTATGCCTCAAAGGCATGATACAGAAGGCTTTTTCATTAGAAATAAGATATCTGTAGCTGCCTCTCAGCTCCACATAATTTCAAAGTGTGGCATATTTTGAAATATGACAGCATTCAGCTGACCACAGGGAAAGGCTTCACAATAAAATATATTGCTATGCATAGTTGATCTGACAGTAGAGAAAGTAAAACAGCAGTGCTGCAGAGGTGCTTTACATGGTGTCGTATATCCTGCATCTGGCATATAGGGTGTAATTTTACCTTAGAAACTCACTGGAGCACCAGAAGTGATACGTGCATTTTCCTACTTATCTATAAAGTGCTTCTTGGTGTCCAGATCCAATGATCTTTCTGAGGTTTCACGACTATGATCACTAAGGAAATGTGTCCTTTCAGCAACTTAGTTAAGGCATATAAGAGTATCTGGTAATTTGTACAACTTAATAGACATTTATATAACTGTACAACTTCAATTCATAATGTCCCTGGGACATAGTGTAGGTAAGATGAAGCAGAAAGTCCAAGTGAATTGGTGTTGTCTTTTCTAATAATTGTAAAGCACATTATAATAAAGAATATAATAATAATATGCCAGTGCTCACAAGTCCACCTTTAAGCCCTTTTTCAAAGGAGATAACAGTATGAAGAGATAACAAGTTAGGAGCTGGCTGGAGGGCCAGGCCCAAGAGTGCTGGTGAATGAAACTGCATCCAGCTGGCAGCCGGTCACTAGTGGCGTCCCCCAGGGGCCAGCATTGGGTCCAGTCCCAACATCTTTATTAATGATTTAGATGAGGGGATTGAGTCCATCATCAGCAAATTTGCTGATGATACCAAGTTGGGAGGGAGTGTCGACCTGCTGGAAGGCAGGAGGGCTCTACAGAGGGATCTGGATAGACTTGAGAGATGGGCTGATTCCAATGGGATGAAGTTCAATAAGGCCAAGTGCCGGGTCTTGCACTTTGGCCACAACAATCCCATGCAGCACTACAGGCTGGGCACAGAGTGGCTGCAGAGCAGCCAGGTAGAAAGGGACCTTGGTGTACTAATTGACAGGAAGCTCAACATGAGCCAACAGTGGGCCCAGGTGGCCAAGAAGGCCAATGGGATCCTGTCCTGTATCAAAAATAGCATGGCCAGCAGGACCAGGGAAGTGATCCTTCCCCTGTACTCTGCATTGTTGAGGCCACACCTTGAGTACTGTGTTCAGTTCTGGGCCCCTCAGTTCAGAAAGGATATTGAGGTGCTGGAGCAAGTCCAGAGAAGAGCAACAAGGCTGGTGAAGGGACTGGAGCATAAGTCCTATGGGGAGAGGCTGAGGGAGCTGGGGTTATTTGGCCTGGAGAAGAGGAGGCTTAGAGGTGACCTCATCACTGTCTACAACTACCTGAATGAAAGTTCTAGTGGGGGTTGGTCCCTTCTCCCAGGCACTCAGCAATAGGACAAGGTGGCACTGGCTTAAGCTCTGCCAGAGGAAATTTAAGTTGGAGATCAGAAAAAAATTCTTTCCAGAGAGAGTAATCAGGCATTGGAATGGCCTGCCCAGAGAGGTGGTGGATTCACCACCCCTGAAGGTTTTTAAACTGAGATTGGACGTGGCATTGAGTACCATGACCTAGTAAATGGACTGGAGTTGGCCCAAGGGTTGGACTTGATCTCGGAGGTCTTTTCTAACCCAATCCATTCTACGATTCTATGATTCTATGACCATAGGAACAAAGTCACCCAACAGCACAAATCTAGCTGCAAATCTCACCCTAAATATTTAAAGCACTCAATCACTACAGGAGACAACTGTGCTAGAAGAACAACACAGAAAAAAAATCTTATAAAGAAATATCTTTTTACGTGAAAGGCATATCCAAGACAGGGTGTACATCTGTATGGTGGAGATAAACACAGAGCTAGAAAATATAGAGAAGTTCCAAAATAAAGCATGTTGGTGTCATTCTTAATCTTTCAGTCCTCATTGGTTACAAGATCAGCCAGCGCAACAGCTATTCCACAATGGCAACAGTCACATATGTTGAATTTGGAAGTGCCTATGAACAAAGAGATCAACCAAGATACTTGAGACAGTTAAGTAAACAAATTTCATTAAATAAGAAAATTGTACTTGGAGTATCTAAGAAGAGTCAGTGCACTAAAATACGTACAAGGTGGATAGAACTCAACAGTCCTATGGAGTCTGATCTTTGTTGGTTGTTTAAACTTATATAATCTCTCCATAGCAGCTATAATCTCCACTGGATTCCTGTTACTGACAGAAGAAACAGGCCACAATCCAGCAAAGCACTTAAACATAGCTTAGCTTTAAATATGTGAAGCTGTACTGAAACCAATGAGAATACTCTCATGCTAAAAGCAAGCACATGCTTAAGTCCTCCACTGGATCAGGGCCATAAAATAATGCAGTTTTGCCAATAAATAACTTGTCCATCAGGATAATTTCCATTGAGACTTGTGAAATTAATTTTTTTTAAAAAAGGCTTCTTACTGTCAAAAGACAAGGATTTTCTTATTTCTTGTTCCTGTTTCTGATCTCTCAGTTGGGTTGGTGTATCAATGGTATGAGATCAGAATCAGGAGTGAGGCTTCTAACAGGACTGTGTTTGGCATACATGAGTAATTTCATGATCCAAGAGGCATTTACTTGTATGTGCATTCACACAAGCAGAACCTGGAACATTTTCTTAGCTGACTTAGGAAAACTTCCAGAAAACAGACATACAAATTAAAGCTTCTGGAAGGATAGCCTAATTTGCTGCACACACTAGCCTGGGATTGTAAGTAGATTTTTTTTCCATGTCTGTATTATAAGCCTTATGTTTCTGTATGAGGAAGAAAGGATAGCTTAAGCATGCTTGTCATTTGGACATATCTCTTTTCTCAAGAACTAGATGAAAGGGCTAAAATTGATATGTTTCTTCTAGCTGTTGTAATTGATTGCCAAATATACTTACTCTTCTTTATTGCTTTACCAAAAAAAAATTCTGTTTGGTAAAACTTATGTAGTGTACTTTTACTTCTTGCAAAAACTGAAAAGAAAGGGAGATTTTTCCAATGGCATGAAAAGGCAATTTGGACTGCCAGGAAAGTGTGTGGGGAAAGCAGAAGTATGCCATTTGGCAGAGTGGTACAGAAATTGGTATTATCACTCATCTAGAGCCAAATCTAGTGTGGGATGGAGCTGATTTCTCTGCTAATATATTACATTTTTGAATGATGCCTGGAAAACTGCAGCATGAGCTATAAACTGCCAGAAAGTGACACTGGAATTATAAACCCTTTAAAGGAACATTTAGACAAAATAAACAGAGACCAGAACATAACAGGGATAATGGGCTGGTCCCCCTTTAGTCAGTGCAGACAGATGTTGGAGGGAGTTAACACTGAAGGGGAAACTTCAGGTAAGTCATATTCTGAATGACAAACACAGACTGGTGGAAAGGAAGCTGTTTGGGACACGGGTCTGTTCCAAGAGAACTCCATGTTTAAAACATGCTATGGGAAAATATTTCAAAGGAGTAATTTTTTCTTAAAGTAAACCTTTTGCTTTCTGCTTTGCAATTACTTTATTACTGAATATGTTTGTACTTGAAAAGTTAAGAACATTTCTAATGACATTGAAGAATAAAATAGTTTATAATTACTGTAGCTACCATCCTAGTGACTGTGGGTACTGTGAGATGTCATAGCAGCTGATGGGCAGCGGCCTCACCTGAAGAGACATTTTTTCATGAATACGTATGGAAAGTGGATGGAAGGGAGTTTGATTAAAATGAAGAAAAAATTGGGTTTGTGTGGAAAGGTTTTGGTAGCAGGGCCACTAGAGGGTTGTCCTCTGTGAGAAGGCCCATGTCTACAGAGCCTACATCAGCCAGTTTTGAGATGGACCCAATGTGGGCCAAGGCTGAGCCCAGCAGTGATAGTGGCAGCAGGTCTGGGATGACATATTTATGAAGGGGGAAAAAACATGGCAACTGCAGTTGAAGAGGGAGTCAGAACCTGAGAGAAACTGCCCTGCAGACATGAGGGTCAATGAGGAAGCAGGGGCCAGAGCAGAGATTCTCCTGCAGCCCATGGCACAGACCATGGTGAGGTAGCTGTGCCCCTGCAGGCCAGGGAGGTCCATGGCAGAGCAGAAATCCATCAGCAATCGGTGGAGGATTCCATTCCAGAGAATGACAGAACAGCTTGGTGGGCAACTGGTGACCAGCCAGGGACAGCCCACCACAAACACAAATATTGTTTGGAATTTCTGAGGCCCAATGAAATAATGAACACAGGCTCATCTCTGAAGGAGGAGGAGTCAGACTCCATTTTCATTCACAATTTAGGATTTCATTAGGAAACATTAAAGGACCTTATTGTGTCTGCTGTTTGTCATCTATATGGCAAATGATCATAATAGCCTCAGGAAATATCCATCAACTTTCCTTTAACTAAGTTATAATATTGATATTTTTGAAGTCCAGCAATGTCAGCAAGACAAGACACTCAAATGACAGGAGAGAGCAGAAAATGGTTCATGGAGCAACTGTTAGTGAAGGATTGCTCAACATCATGAGAACTTCGACTTTGGAGAGAGTATGTTGAAGATGAGTTTTACCTGTTAGGGACATTTGCAAATGCAGTCACAAAACAGCAGATTTGAAGTTTAGCTACCTGAAGACATAAAAGTCAGGCAGGTAATTTGCAGGTTAACTAGGTTGCTCTATTATCCTATGAATATGAAATCAACATCTGTGAAACAGGATCTGGTTGGTCTCACAGCTGCCATGTCCTCCTACCTTGCACTAATAGATTAAGCTACAGTGAAACAGCATGAAGTAAAACCTGAGCAGAGGCTGGTGGGGAAACATTTCTAGTATTGTAGAGAAAACATCTCCTACCAAGTTTTATCACAGGGTCAATGTCAGAGCTTAGCTGAAGTAAGGGATGCTGGGAAACAGAACTAGAGCAGTGCAGTCAGCAAGTCAGACCTCTTCAGGACTGATGAATTTTTAAATGGTTTTGCTTTGTATAACATGCTAAACTGACAAACAACTGTATAAAAAGACAGACAGCAAGGACGCTGACCTAACATTTAGAAATGCTGTAAATGGCTTTTGTTAGTGCATTTTATTCATGCATTGACTTCAGCACAGAAAATACTTGAATTTGCATCTTCTAGGCCTTACCAGTGTCCTGATCACTAGTGAGTGAATGTGTTTTCATTTTGATCAGAAGTCTCTGAAGAAATGCCTTTTCCTGCTAAGTTCTTGATAAAATGTATATATTTTTAATGAAGAAATATGTTTTTCAAGCAGGAAAATATTCAGAAATTTCTTTTAATAAATCCCTAGAATTTCCTTTTCCTGAGAAGTACCACACTTCTATATAGAGATTACAAGATGCCTGCCAAGGACTGGACTAAGGTCTGGATCCCTCTGTTGTAAAAATCTTAAAGAATATTTAACAGGAACTGTGTGTTGAGCTGCCCACAGGAATACATGTCATTAGAGTGATAAAAGTTCTCCCTGGAGCTTGTGCAAATTTGGTATTTTCTGCAAATTTATTCCCTTGCAACTGACACGATGTTTACATAAATTCAGCTGAAGATGCTCAGGATGAAACAGAATCCAGTGGCTTTCTCTAGCACTGGTTTTGCAATACCAAAAAAAAATAAATAAAAACACCCCAAACCAAACAAAAGAAGAAAAGAAAAAAAATAAAGAAAAATGAGTAAAAAATTTACTGATTTACCGTTTTGAAAAAAAAAACACAACCAACAAAACAACTTTTTCCAGTACTAATAGATTGTTAAATGAGGAGTTCCATTTTAAGACAGTTCCTTTTCAGACTCAAATTACAGTTTCAAAGGCTTATAGAAAAACTGACATTATTGACCCACTCCTATAGAATAGTCAGCATCCACTAGAAAGAGTCTCTTTATTTTCTCAGAGTGAGTTGGTGAGAAAGAAAGGGGCATTTTTACTTAAATGTCTGGAAGGTTTTAAAGCCAATAGTGGATGTTTATAGCAATCCTGAGATGTGCTAGTTCTCAGGAACACTCTAAATGTGGGCAGAGGGTCGCAACTGTTCCCCTTTCCAAGAAATTGGCTTCTCTTGCTGCCTCACCATGAAGGAGCTGCTCATCTTGGGCTTCATGTAGACCTTTTATTGCCCATTGCTCCTCAGGGTCATTAGTCCACCCATATGAACAACTGTGCAAACTGTATACCTTTATTGTTATCATCTGGCCCTGCACTTCCCCTTAAATATAATTGAAAGATCAATTAAATCAAAATAGGAAAAAAACCCCAAACCCCAACTTCTTTTTCTCTTTAAACTGAAAGGTTTTCAAAAACAAAAGAATATTGTGTGATTAATCCTTTCTTTTTATTCTTGCCTTCCACTTTGAAGCTGCTCCACACATTGGGTTCCCATTGTGGACCCAACATGTCAAAAATTGCATAAGATAGGGAAAAACCTATGTGGAAGAAACGAGGAGGGTTGCAGTCATGAATATAACATGAACACTTCTTTGAAGTACATCATCACAATTTAACAAATCAGCACAGTCATTTTCAAAGTTCAGAATCCATCAGTTTTTACAAAAGATGAATCAGGTTTTGCTTCTTTCCTTAACCCCTGAATAACCTCCAGCAGCACAGCCATTCCCAACAAAAATGAGTCTTCATTCCCAAAACATATTTTACGTTTCTCAAGCTACATGTTTACAAAAGCAAGGTGAGAGAAGTGCATTAAACTTTTTGAAAAAAGAACATGGTTCTCATGACCTGTGAGTGTATGCTCCACTGCCTGGTGAGCACGCCCTGTTTATCCTGCCCAGAAGAACTTGTCTCTCACATGTGTTGTGAACAGCTCTGTTGTGTTTCAAGAACAGATCTGTCTGTCTCAGGACGCTCTTGCTCAACAGCAGCATCTAATTTGTGAAAGAACGGACTACAGAATTATATCTTCTCAGAACCCTCTAAACCCCATTTTGTCAATGAAGTTTATAAATTATTTTCCCTATAATTACTAGTCTACATGCATCAATGCTAGGCTTTAGATACAAGTGTTGGTTCCTACAAGTGTGTATTCCTTCTTGCTTACATCATCATCACTAATAAAAATGGCGTTTTCATTATTGCTAGTTTGAAAAACTAGCAGGAGAACTTCAGAAGGGATGTTGCACTAATGTCTAATCTTAAAATATTTGTATTTTGTGAGAATGCAGTGTTTTGTCTAAAAAGCCTATATTAAGGTCAAAGTAATATTTTCCCCCATGCGTCTTGTGAAACATTTTTTTTTGGTGAGGAAAACATGCATTAATAACTAATTTTAAAATATTTTTCCTCAAAAAAATATTATGCTCTGGATTTCTTGCTGCATTTGGGACAACACAGAAGTGCCTGTGTCAAGGGGTACGAAGGCCACAATGATACATATTCAGGATGACTAGCATGATTTACTCATTTGCTTTGCCACCCAAAGAATACAGCCATCCCAAACTCATCTGGCTAACACGTTCTAGCCAAAGCAGTCACACATGATTTTCTTGCCACACCCCATTCTTAATGGGAAAGGAATTTGGGAAGACAGTCTCTTACTGAGTCACATGTTTTGCATACAGGACACTCAGTCAAATGACTTTGCAAGGACCCCTAAATCATTTAAACACGTCCTGATTTATATTGCCATTCTGTAATCTGTGTATGCTATGCCTCTTGTAAAATGGCATTAGAAATATGGTGACTATATATGCACACATGCAGAGAGAGGCTCTTTGTAAACCCTTCCATCTTTACACACCTGCTTTAGAACTGATATTCAGAAAATGAAACAGTGACATTTATATCACCTCAACAAATAGGAGAGCATCAGCCTGTATATTGCTGTGGAAGGACTTGCAGATGCAGGATTGAGTCAATGTCTGTTGTAGGTTGGAAAAACTAAGTTGTTGCAAATAATTATTTAGAAGCTTTGTGGCAGGTAGATGTTTGAATGCAAAAAGGAAAAACAATTCTCTAGCAAGCTGGTTTGCAGGAGATGAAAATGGGTCTGGACTTCTAAATCAAAGAAATAGTGTGAAAAATGAAGGTTCAGTGGTAAGCAGTGGTTACTAACACAACATTCATCCATGGCTCTGCTAACCCAACCTCAGCATGTTGTGAGTCTGTAGGTCTTATAATTTCTGATCCGTATTTCCATCTTACTTCTACAGCACTATGCCTACCAGCATCAATAATTTCAAATCCTTTTCTGAATTTCCACTTACTCCAATGTGATAAAAATAGGTATGCAAACTTGAGCGACCATCAGGGATTGCTGAATACTACTTTTCAAGGCTATCAGATAAAGAAGAAATATTTCATTTTTAATAAATATTCACATAAAAGACAATTTCTGTTTTAAAGGAAAGAGAAAATATGGGAATAGTAATAAGTGGGAGACATTCTATATTTATATAAGCAAGCAGAGGAAAATAGTCATTGTCTTATTTTCCAAAGTTTTAGCAAGGTTTAATAGAGGAATTTTATTATAAAGTGCCACACTGGTGGTTCCTGCCACTTCACTGGCTTACATTGACAGTGAGGGAACATACAGAAAAATATTTTTGAGTAGGTTAACACTGATGGATGTTACTGTTTAGAAGGAGAGATGGTTTTACTTTAATTGTCATTGTCTTTCTTCTTTTGTTTACTGAGAAAGAAAAGAACATATTGCTTCTGTGACTCATTCTTGTCCATAAAATCTCTGTCTTTGATACTTAATAGTAATGTTCCCAAGCTTGTGGCATAGTGGGTAATGCATTCGTAATCCCAGCATGGCACCTTTTGTGTGGGTAATTCTGTTCCTCAGCACAAGAATAGTTGAATAGTTGGAACCACGGATTTATAAGAAATCAGGTGTAGCTCAGGGAAGTTCAAGGAAGGGATTGCACACTTTGGAAGCAACTAGATAAATCCAATAATCTCTTTGAGCCGGTAGTTAGCAATGCCTCCATGCAATAATGACTAAGTTACTCTAATGACCAAACTAACCATCATGATGAAAACTGAAAAATTTTGTTCAGGCAGTGAAGTTCTCCCCTTAATGATTGGTTTGCTGTGGAGGCCTGTTGCACCTCCTCATGTATTTTCAGTTTCTTTCTTGAATTCTTTCTAAATTGAAAGAACTTGCAAAGCTCACAGGATACAACTCTTCAGATGCAGCTAAAAGCTACCACGTGGCAGCAGCTGCAGTGTTCATATGCTGGCTTAAACCATTTCTCAAGAGAACAATTTTTAACTCTGTGGAAGGACATGGATTCAAGCTGGGGAGGATGGGCAGAAAAGTACCTATTCACAAGGAGCTTATGAAAATATTGACCCTTACAATGTTAATCCAATTCCACTTATTTATTAGATGTTCCTATTATTGTTTATTTTATATGGACACAACCAGTGATGCTTATCCAGTGCTGATCTCACAAGTTCCAGTAGCCAGGAGGAGGATTGCAGAGCTGGATTGAGTGCCAGTGGACATAAGTAACTGACATATTTTTGCAAATAACACATACAAACTCACACTTGCATACATGTATGTACTCTCAGTTTATTGAGAAATTTTTTTCCTATGGCCTGGTTTACCGACAAAAAGCAGTCGTTTCTTGTGACTGAAAGTTAGTGAGACATGGTAGTTTTGTGAAATCTTCTGACAGCAAGCAGGCTCTTGTTATGGCTTGGTGCAGACTTTGGGCAACCAATTTCTTGGCCTGGTTAACTGCCTGTTTTCATCCTAGAATTATTCAATTTTTAATCACTTTCAATTTTCCAAAACAGCAGTCTCTTTTACAGAAATTCCTGTATGTGGAAAATGTCAGTGTAATTTTGCTTTTGTACTGATACAGAAAGAAAACAGGTTTTGATGATCTGAAATCTTACATAAACAGAAACATCAACTTTTCAGCTGACTTGAAAAAAAAGTAGTGTATTTTAAAAAAACTCAAACCAACAAAAGCACCAAACCCCCCAAACAAAATAGGAAGAATGACTTGTGGTAGACAGTGTACACACAGAGAGGAAGGATGAAGCTAAGGAAGCTTTTGGATGAATCTTTTGGAAGTCATTAGAAGATGCTTTGGAATGGGATCAATTTCCCACATTCTCCACAGGAAGCTGTGACTGTTTTTTCCTTTGCCTTTCCCAACTATTGCTTCTCCTACCAGTTAAATTATAGGTCCCCTCCCAGACTCTGCCGTGGGCTCCACACTATCCCAAATCTCTGTAGGCCTCAAGTGGGTGCTTCATGCTCTGCATATTCTCTTCCCTGCCTTTGACATGTCCCATAACTGGGGTTCAAAGGATATTGCCTTTAACAAGCTGTCCTGTGCCCCTCTTTTTTTATTTTTTTTTCACTTCCCTTACTGGGGATGTAGAACTCGTACCTCTCACCCTGACATGCTCTATTGACCCTTCATCTTCAGTTCTTAATTTCACCATTTGATGAATCAGGCATTTAGACCTCAATATTTTAGGAATGGCACACTGATTTGTATCAAACAAGGTACCTCTCTGATGGGTATTGCTGCCTGTAGGTCAGACTATTTGGTTTGATCATAAACCAGCTTTTGAAACACTACTGTTTCCACACTAGATTGTAATGAAAAACTAAAATCAATGTCTAGCTGTGACTCCAGATGCGGACTTGTGCAAATGACAGACGTGACTGCTTTATTTTTCAACGGCATCAAGATTTGCCTTTTTTCAGAAGGGATAGGAACAACTTGAGAAGATGTGCAAAGAAAATGGTTCTTGTAATGTTTTCCAAATAAAATGTGTTTAGAGTGAAGTCAGAGCTCAAGTAAATCTTATTTCTATTTAATTGCATTTTTTCTGAATTAGAGAAAAATGAGTTATGACATATCAACACCTGAAATTAGCTCAGTTGGTTAAAGCTTGGTTGTAATAATGCCAAGGTCATGGGTTCAATCCCCTGTATGGGCCACTGACTTAAGAGTTGGACTCGATGATCCTTGAGGGTCCCTTCCAACTCAGAATAGTCTGTGATTCTGTGATATGGCCATAACCTCAGAAAAATCTTTTACTGCAACACTTACAGGGCAGTATGAGATAGCTGATCAGAAATGCAGAACTAAGTGATTCTGACTTAGTATGTGTGAAAATGAGGGTATAGTAAGGCATAGTGAAGTTTTCCCTCTTTTTTTCTGCTCTTCAGTACAAGTACCGAAGTGAAACACTACTCAGCTGATGGAGAACTGAGTTGCAATAATAGTTAAACTAGCTATTAATGATGGATGATGGCCATTATGATTTCAGAGCCATTTGGAAAAAAAAAACAACAAAAACAAAAACAGAAAATGGGTCTGAACATGTTCTCATCTTCTCAAAGCTCCACCTTACACTTCTTGTTAAGTGAAACATAAAGCACAACAGCTTCTTCAGATTAGTAAGCAGGGAAACAAGACTACATCTATCTTAATTGTGTAATAGCTTCTCATCATTAGAGCTGAACAATGCTATGAAAATACAGCATCAATTGACAGATCGTTGACTCACAGCTGTGAGGACACTTTGAAGAGAGGGCTTCTTGAAAGCCTGTAATTCTACTCTGCTCAGTTTAAGCCCAGCCCTCAAAAGCAAGGAAGCATGATGTCATTGAATCCTCATGAGATAAACAATCAATATGCAAGAAAGACCTGGTAAGTTGGTGGGGACAGCAGCACTATCTTCAAAATGCATGATAGTAGGGTAAAAAATGGTAGCTTCATCCTGATGACTCACTTCGCAACTAACCACAGCACAGACAGGAATCAGGACATAGCTTTATAAAGACCTTTGCAAGGTCTTTCTTAATGTCTTGTCAGTAATTATTTTCTCGATATAATTTCCTCACCTAGGTTCAGTTCTACAAAGTAAACTCAACAGTGAAGGTTTTAAAAGTAGACTTATGTGTAGACATTTGGTACTAGTGAACTCCCTGTAATTTCTTTGAAGATCCCAATCTAATTCTAGCCTGGGTAAGCTGTGATTCATCCCCATATAACTTCACTTGACAGCCCTTAGGTAGCAGACTGAAAGAAGTCCATGTAACACATAATTCAGAAAGTTAGAATAGCCCTTGCAATGTCTTTTGGCCATAAACATTCATGGATCCATAAAAATTTCATCCAAAACATATAAGACTTCATTTTGCTTCTGATAGTTGAATAAAACAAACTGATGGAAACTATTCATGAAATCAGTGGTAAAGGTAACTTCCCAAAAGAGCCTTCTTAAGTTACAATGGCCCTTGACCTATGTCATATATGACACAAATACAACTACCATAACAATGGTTGAATTTGAACATATATAGGAGTACCACATCTTCAGCACTCATCAAGTAAAATACTGTAATAGGAAGATCATGCATCAACTTATGCATCAACCGCATGAGTTAATGACATGCATCTATCATTTTATAATGAATCAAAGTTTCAATCAGCGTCTCTTACTATAAAACTTAAAAACATCTCTAGTTAGAAAAGAAGCTAATTTGCTTGGAAGTTAGTTTGCTGAAAGCATGTACACTAGCCAATGGGTTGGATCATGCTTTGATGTATTTTAGCTATCATTAGCCAGGTTTGCTATTAATTATATGTTGCTTTACTTTTCAACACATAATTTCCTTATATTAAACATAAAAATGTACTTTACATTGTGATTACACCAGAGACAGACTGTTTTATAGTAATTTTTCAGACCTGAAAGATGATAAAAATATCTGAGCTGGGTTAGGAACTGAAAGTAATCACAGCAAACTTTGTAGACTACAATAAATTTTTTATAAAAATGAAACATGAATATGTTTGGGGAAAAAATGGCATCACATCTTCCAGTTGCTACAGTTTGGGATACATTTATTTTGTTGTAAACAGGAAACCCATAGAACTTGGCAAAATTTGATGGAGATTTTGGTGATATTCTATTTGGTATACAGGGATAATTCAAAATTGCTTTTTTTTACCTTGAGATCAACACAGACATGACCTTCAGACCTGTAGACTAGTTTCTTATCTACATGAATGCAAGCAAATGCAAATTTTTGGGTTCTTATTTTTTATTGAGGATGTCATGGTTTTGAACAAGTAATCTATAAATAACCAAAGAAAGTGTTGAGATTTTCAATGCTTCCAGAGCCAAAGTCTATTCTGAACCATACTGTTTTAGGAATGTGTAGGCTGCATATTGTGGGAGAAGTGCCCTATTCCACTGGTGTTGTCCATGTGTTGTGACAGGGGTCAGCAGGAGGCCCAGCCATGTCCTACCACTGTCCTTGAGCAAGTGAATGTAAACTTCATTATTCTTTTGATTTGAAGCCACATTCTAATTCTTGGTTTATTCATGACTGTTTTGTACTTGTCCTTTAGCTTAAACAATCCTTCACCAAGTCTGGCATACTTTTGGTCTATTCATAGCTCTTTTTTCAAAATTTGCTTTACTAGGCAAAACAAACCAAAATCTTTTTAGTATCATCATTGTAAGTAACAGTGAGGACCAGAGAAGGACTGAAAAATCTCCTTCTGCATCATACTCTTTCTGCTCATCAGGACAGTAGAAATTAAACCAGTTAATACTCTGGGCTCTGAGTGACTATCTTACTTGAAACTTTGGATGTCATAAGGACATTTGATTATGAATGTCCAATTGTCATCTGATGAAATCCATACACAAACTGGTATACACAGGCAGCTCCAAATCAGAAAATTTGGCAATATGTGATTAATAACCTTTCACTTATTCTCAGAGTGTAATGAGATAATTCTTAAAAGACCTTCCTTTCTCTCTGAGATCTGATTTAAAACTCTCAGCTACATCTGTCCTATGATCTCCCATTCACTTTGAACTAGAGAATGACAACCAGCTGGGTAACACACTGGCTCCTACAAATCCTGGGATGATGAGAGAATATATTGAACATATTCAAATTGATTGCTCCCTAATTAAATATATAGAGTTACACATCCTGGGAACAACCCACTGTGTTATCATGTAGTCAAATGTATTTGTTGTTTTGCACTTTGACATCAGCTAGAAGAGACTACAGAAGAGCAGTCATTATGAGTCAGAAGGCAGGAAGAGACTAGAAAAAGCTAAAAGAAATTGTTTCTCAGCTACAAAGCTGCATAACCTCTGCAAGAAGGGCAAAAGCACACTGTTAATCATGAGACCTATAAAGGAATTAACTCTGTGCAATGTTGTGGTGGTAGAGTCCTGCTCCAAATGTTGTAGCTGGTGAGGGAGGAAAAACTTCTAAATGGGAAACACATCCCAGAAGTCACAGATATAAATATATATGTATATATTTATACACACACACATATATATGGGTAGATTTATTTTTTTAGTTGTTTGTTTGCATGTAATTTGTGTCAGCCACTGCAGGTTCTGGCATTACCTTTGTCTGTACACTGACTCCTGGCTCCCCACCCACTCACTTGGTGTGCTCTGGCTCATGCTCACACTATAAGTGCTGGAACTATAAGGTACAGTATAATCCCTTTCTGCTCTTGAAATACAATTGTTAATTTTATGGGCTTTTTCATTCTTGTATGCCTGAAATAATGGCAAAGCTCTGCTGCAGCCATTCACATGGCAGTTTTGAAGCCAAGGATGGAAGTTGCAGGACACAAATACAGAAAGACATTTGAGAGGGTACCGTGTTGGAGTGAGGGGACCCAAATTAAGCACCACATGAATACTCCACTTGGGGCAGACTCTGGAGTGAACTGGCTGCTTCTCTATAAAGGCAACATTTGGCTGCCCGAGAACAGACTATGAGTGAATCAGTACACACACACAGACCTTCTGGGAGCAAAATAGGAAGTGAACCAAACTAATACAGTATCCTGCACTAAAGTTGGCTATACAGTCTCACCTTCATCTCATCAAGAGAAGAGAAGATGGCTAATTTCTTTAGATCAAAGGCTGTGTATTAGATCAAAGTTATTTTAGAGGTAAACGATGTATGGCACAGATAGTGAAGATACTTATCATCACATGGCCTACTCTCAACATTACTTGGATTCCTTCCTCTCCTTGTTTTATGTGATAGCATTTATAATGATGGTCCCATTCTTTTCCCTTTGCTAGAAGGAAGTGCTATCTAACATAGCCTTAAAGAATGATAATAGCAAAAAAAAAATAAAGAGGAGTAGGAGATATTATCTACTACTTTTCTCACTTTGGCTTTTAACACTTATAAAGAGCAAAAGAGCAATAAAAATGTCTGAGAAAGTGTTTATAACCAATTTAAATGTCTATATTCTGTTTTGGGTGCAATGGTTTGGAACCTGTGGAATTAAACAATTCAAGACTTGTGGAATGCCTTTTTAATTAGCCAACATTAATGTATCTCCTCTGATTTTACACAGAAAAGGCATAAATAAAAAGGCAAAAAAACCCAAACCCAAAACCCAGAGGTAGAAAAACTTTCAGTGTTAACACTACATGTTTTCACAGAGATGCTATCTTAAAACTCTGAAAAATTAATCAAGAGGATGATAGTACCTTGTAGATAAAATATGTTAGATCAATCCGTTAGAATTAAAACCACAGGGGAAGATATACTTACTAGTTCTTAAGGAATTTCTATAAAATGAAATTTCTGAATTATGACATATGAGGGTTTTTGCCACTGGTCAAAAGGGAGTTGCAGCCATTTGCACAATGCCAATGCCTTCTTTTCTCAGGGAACACATCAGATGCAGGACTCAAGTGACCTTAATGGTCTATAGAAACATGCAGTGTGTAAGATATATCCTAAGGATGGCAAATTTACTTTGCATAAGCAGACAGACTCTACAACACAGACGAAGGGACTAGATAAGGTCTGGTAAATATCACACTTCCAGTGCCTGTACTGTTAAATTCAAAATACACAGGATAAAATCATCTCAGCACACATCCATGTTTGAGTCCATCTGCACATGCACAGTAGCTACTTGTCCAATCTGCCAAATATCAAGAAACTCTCAGAAGCATCTTCTGTTTATGCTCAAAGTTTCCAGGGAAACCAGACACAAAATAATCTCATGAAGAAGCCACGACTCAGTAACACTACTTTATGCCAAACCGTAGATGCACATTTTGAAAAGGACCTCCCCACACCACTGCAGGGACAGACAACTACAGTTCTGTCCACCTTTCTTATGACTAAGACCATATGGACAATTTTCAAGATCCTTAAAACTGAAATCCACCACATTAAAGAAGCAAATGATTAATTTAAAACCAACTCTTCTTAACAGGCTAAGTTGCTTCAGTAGCTCTTTAAAAGTGGAACTGAACCGTCAAGTTGCTTGCTCAGTCCTCTCACTTGCTGTACACCTGAAAGAAAGGGGAAAACGTTAGTGCAAGGGCCATTCTGCATGAGATTAAAATAACATACAGTGAGTCTCAAGTGATAAAGACCTGATCTGAATCACTATGAAATAGCTTCAAAAGTTTTGGACCTTCTAGTAAGTTTTGTATGTGCCACTAGATTATTGATATTTCTGGTATCCCAAATAAATAACGAAAGACTAAACACACTAAATAAAATATTAGGTTATTAGAAGGGCTACAGAAGAGCTCTACAGAAGTGAACTACCTTCTGAGACAGCTGCATTACAGTGAGCAGCTGAAGAAATATTTCTGATAGTAGAGGGATCTTTTGTTTACTAAACAAAAGCATAACAGTATCCAATGACTGGAAACATTAGCTGGACGAATTAAAACTAGGAAATATGTTGTGTAATTAATCTTTGCAATAATTTATCTAGGGATCTGGTATATGCCTTATCATTGTCAGGCCTTAAATCAGGATTGGCTGTCTTTCTAAAAGATATGCTTAGCTCAAGCGGCAACTGTTGGGCTTGATGCAGGGCTTTTATACAACAGGTTAAATTAGAAATGCACCTTGATCTGGATTTAATTTCTGTGAATATGTCCTACACTGCTAGTCAGGCAAAAATCTCTGTCAGAAAAGTAGTAGCATCCTAAACTACCAGAAGTATTTGCTCTGAGAACAAGGATTGGAGACCTTTAGGATATTTTATGACTTTTTTTTCCCCTCTAAGGCAATTTTTGCAACATTTTAGAAGTTTGGGCTTTTTCCAAAAGCCAGTATTGTTTCTGGTTTGTTCTTTCAACTCCCTAAAACCTTGTGTGTGCAGGAACACCGTCTATAAGGCCAGACCTCTCATGTCATTTGTATAAATTAAAGAAAGATGTGGACTAACTGGAAGGAGTCCAGCTATGGTCAGTGAGAGTAATCACAAATCTAGAAAACATGGCCTCATTCAGTGAAGAAAAGAGACATCAGCCTTTCAAGTACATAAAAGGCTGTTGAAAAGAGCCTATTTTTCATGGTCAGGATAGATAAAATAATCACAGGAAGGGGGGTTGACTTTTTCTGTGAGGGAAAGCTTCTTCTGAGTAAAGTGGCGGATGGCCTGAAGAAGTCTTGGAGTGAGTCCCCAATTTGGAGATTCTGAAGAGCTTCATCTAACAAATTAGGATAATTTGCTTTGGGATAAAGGTCTTTTCCAGTGTGAATTTCTGGGGTGGTATGAAATCAGGTGTAACTGCACTATGTGTCTGCAACACCCATGGAGATCTATAAATAAAAAACCTTCTATAGTAACCACAGAGTATTGCTGCAGTGATGTATGTGAGTGGAGAGCCATTGTACATAAATTAGTTCTGCATCATTGAAAATCAGTAATATCCAGATTAAAAAAATTCTCATTACAAGTCAGTTCTGCTGTCTTCCACTAATACCGTATACTCTGTCTAGGGGATGTGAAAGTCATACAGTTTATTTTCTTCACCAATAAATATATGAGTAGATTGCTCAGAAGAATCATCATGGTGGCTGTAAGGCTCGTTGTTGTTTTGGCAGACTCTCAGTACAGATGCAGTAGGAAGCTTAGTAGGATTGCTTAGTCCAGCCTCACAGTGCAGAGCAGGGTCAGTGAGAGCAGGGAGCTCACGGATGTGACCTTTGGGCTTTTAACTATCTCCAAGGTTATCATGTCCTTGAGACTCCACTTACTTTTTAATTCCTGTCCCAGAATTTTATAACTCTCACAGTCAAAAGGTCTTTTATGTTAAATGGGATTTCTTTTTTTTTTCCCACATTCCTGCCCACTGACTTCCATCTGGTCACTGGGCACAACTGAAAAAGGCCTACTGCCATCTTCTTTAATCTCCTCATAAGGTATTTACATACACTGGTAAGATTCATAACACACATATGAGAAAAGTGATTATCTCATCACCTTGAAGACACACAGGTTGATCACAGCAAGTTGACAGCTATCATTTAAGTAAAGCACAGGGACTGTGAGGTGCAATCAGACCTTAAATTCAAGTCCTGTGATATTGGTAGCAGATTCTCCAGTGTATGAGGAAGGGGAAATGTAATTTTTTTAATAAGCTGTGAAGACAGTAGGGGTGTTCTCTCTGACTTCTTGATGCCCAGCTGCAGACGTTTTGTGCCATAGAGAAGTGAAAAGGCTGCCCAGGTTTGTGAAGTGTCTTGTGGCAAGTGCAAGGGCTAATGAGGGACAGCTACATTCATTTAGAACCCAAGCCAGACTATCTTTCTTATTTCTCCAGATATATATCTATTTTTTTAACAGTATCTGCTCCTGGAAAAAACATCTACATGTGAATTTATGTATATACATAATTTTGCTTATGATTAGAACTGTCTCAGGCTTTGGAAAATAATTGAATTCTTTGTGTCATTAATTCCTGTGATAGGAAGTTTCACAGGCTCATTTCTTCACATGTCAGGAGTATTCTGAATGTTAATATAGTTGTGCAAAAACATCAGCTTTTGGGTTTGGAGCTTTTTCCCCCTTGTTTCTGGTATTTGAGGAAGAGCTAGGTCTTTTTTGCTCATATAAAATTCTTGATGGATCAAAAAATGACCTGGTTTTGAAACTATATGAGTCTGTCTGCCACAGAAATGAGCCTCAGATATTTGGAGTCCATGATGCAGAAACAATAAGTCCTACTTCTCCCTGTGTCAAGTCCTGGCATTTCGTGCTAGGATGGATGTTCCCTACCAGTTCGTACTAGCAGTCCAATTACTTACTGATAAATGTGCTGTTCTGCTGATAAAAAAATCACAGCATCTCTCTCTTTCCCTTTCTTTCCAAATCAATGAAAAAAGTATGGCTGTTTTAACTTACCCTCAAAGGTGGGGTTTTTTTCCATTTATTTAATGAAAATTTATGTCTTTTTCTTGATTCTATTGTTGAAATTCTTACAGTGCCGCCTGAAACATATGGAACAGCTGCCATTTTTATTTACTATAGATTAAAGTTTCCATCCCATTGTACTGAAGAGCTACATGTAATTTTTTATTTGCTCTTGGAAACCCTTCTATGAAGTTTACTAACTAATATCCTCATTTCATAGCTTGGAAAATATAACCTTATAAAGCTGGAGCAGCTTTCCTGAGAGGCAGTGGCCCTGCAGCCCTGTGAAAGCTCCCCAGCATCTGCTCAAGGTAGGGGAGCTGAGCCTGTCCTGTGGGAGCCGGCAGAGCCCGACTCCCTGCTCTCTGTGTGTACGACATGCTACTCTTTACAATTATGTCAATAAATTTTCCAGACTTTCAGGTTACTTTGTTTTACTAGCTTTATTCACATTTGTCTCATAATCACAATAACAGGACAGGTGTGCTGCTTTCTCGGCAGCGATCCTGGTCCCCAGTGGAGGGAACTCCCCGGCCTTTGACCTCCAACTTTATCCACTCAGGAAACCAGTTTACTGCCTTGCAAAACAGAACACCCCTATTATTAGCACTTAATTACAGTGAAGCCAGTAGCAGTTCTGCTAAAGTTAAGTTGATTTTTTTGTATATGGATCATATTTTTGCATGAGTTAAAGTTTCTGGCAATGAGGTTGCCTCATGTTGAGAGCGCATGGACAGATGCATTTTATTGCCTGTTATATGCATCTGTGTATGTTCCTGCACAAAAATCAGAGCAGCAATTCAGTCAGTTTTACTTGCCTTGTTCTTTCTCCTTCCAGCATTCAAAAAATACACAAGGCACTCCAATTCATAATCCTATCTAGCCAGCACTCAGACAGGACCTTGTGTGTTTTAGTCAGACAGTCACCTTTCCTTTACAAAACTAACGCAAACTCACAGGAATACTACCATATGGGCCCTTAAAAAATAAAATCTATGCCAGTCAGAACTTTGAATCAGGTACCCTTTGCTGAGTCCAGGAAGGATATCAGTCAAGATGAGAGCATCCCCAAGTTAAAAACCAACCAAGCAAAAACCTGCTAGAAATTCTGAAAGTAGGAATGTTGGCAACCATTAAAAGTGTTTTTGGTAATGTCAAAACTCAAATAGAAAAGTTAAAAAGCTACTAATAAACATTTGAAATCCATTTTCCCAGAGTATCAACTCTAGTTTCTTTTATTTTGAAAGAACTTAGCTACATTCTGAATTAACATCTGACAAAAATATCTCAGGGGTAGCAGTAAAATAATAACACTGTAGCCTCCAGTTTACATTACATTACCAAAAATAATGAAAAAAATTGTTGCCCCAGAGAGACTTGGAAGACATTCAGATACAGTAGAGCTGGGTGTGACATGAGAAGATAGATAGATTACACAGATAGGACTGAACCAGTTAAGAAACTTCTGAGTATTCAGCTATCCAGTGTAATATCCATTCTGCTGAGTGAAGGCTGTACAACTCATAATGAGTTCATATCATAAGACTCATTCCATAGCATGATAACTCCTTAAAAGTTATTCCATTCTGTGGTATTTTTTAAGGATAGATGCTCAGTTGTTTAAGTGTTTCTGAAGTGAACAGATAACATATCTGCATGTTTAGCAGATACATATCTTTCCCAAGAATGAAAGAATCTTGAATGCAGAGTTACATCCCTCATAATCACTGTTCCGTTGAAGAGAAATAGTATTTTTAATCATTGTTCCAGATTTCAGATACAGCCCATTCTGCCATCACTAAAAGGTGAGTCAAGCTGTCTAATGGTTCTGTTATTTTCGTACTACCCAGCATGTACTGAGAGTCTAGTAGTTCAGTATCAATTCATCTCTTGGCTGAGACATCAAACTAAGATTCTGACCACTTCTTGTAATTAAAAATCCCCATAAGCTTTTCACAAAGCATAGGTGCTCACCACAGTGTCCTGACAAAAATCCAGCTTTGCATAATTATATTCTGCTTGTATATAATATAATTATATGAAATAATTATATTCTACCTGAAATCCCCATGAAGTTTCATGTGGATGCAAAAGCCTTCTTGTTTCCAATCTCATGGAGTTGTGCAATGCTGCTGTCTGCTCAGAAAAGTGAATCACAGAGAGGTGATGGGGTTTCCTGTTTGTATTTTATTTCGATGCACCAATTTTTGAAATTTTTGAAGGGTTTAGTCAGACATCTTCAGAAGTCCATATGTTTTTTGCTGAAGCAACAAACAAAACATATTTTGAGAAACTACAAAATAGTTATGAAATCTTTGTGTGCAGCTTTTTTATTCCTTTCAGCAACTGTGTTAGGTTTGTGTGGTATGGTTCGAGTAAAAGGGAAGTCTTACAGGCAGCTACAGGAGTGGCTTCTGTGAGAAGCTGCTAGGAGTTTCTCCCAAGTTCGACAGAGCCAACTGGCTCCATGACAGACCCACAACTAACCAAGGCTGAGCCCATCAGTGACAATGGTAGCACCTTTGGGAAAATGTATTTAAGAAGGAGGAAGAATATTGTGCAATAGTAGCCAAAGAAAGAAGAGTGAGAATATGAGAGAGAAACAATCCTGCAGACACCAAGGTCAGTGAGTAAGTAGTGGGAGGAGGTGCTACAGGCACTGGAGCTGAGATTCCCCTGCAGCCTGTGGTGAAGACCACGATGAGGCAGCTATGCCCCTGCATGCCCCTGGAGGACCACCCAACAGAGCAAGTGGATCCCTGAAGACTGTGATCCTATGGGAAGCCTATGCAGGAACAGTCTCCTGGCAGGACCTGTGGCCCCATGGAGAGAAGAGTCCACACAGGAGCAGTTTTGCTGGCTAGGACGTGCAACCCTGCGGGGGACCCACACTAGAGCACCCTGTTCCTGAAGGACTGTGCCCTGTGGAAGGGGCCCACACTGGAACAGTTTGTGAAGAACTGCAGCCCATGGGAAGGACTCACACTGGAAAAGTTCATGTGGGACTGCCTCCCATGGGAGGGATCCCAAGAGTGTGAGGAGTCTCTCCCTGAAGAGGAGTGAGTGGCAGAGAAAGTGAGTGATGAACTTACCACAGTCCCCATTCTCCAACCCCCAGTGCCATTCAGGGGAAGGATGTAGAGAAAACTGCAAGTGAAGTTGGGCCCAGGAAGAAGGGAAGGATGTGTGTGGGGGAAAGTGTTTTTAAGATTTGGGTTTTATTTCTCACTATCTTACCCTGATTTGATTGGTAATAAAGTAAACTAATTTCCCCAAGTCAAGTCTGTTTTCCCTATGACAGTAACTGGTGAGTGATCTCTCCCTGCCCTTATCTTGACCTGTGAGCCTTTCATTATATTTTCTCTCCCCTCTCCAGCTGAGAAGAGGAGTGATGGAGCAGCTTTGAATCTGGGTTCAGATAGGGTCAACCCAGCCCACCAACTTTTTTTTTTTTCCTCAGAGACACACAGAGGAATTTTTACTTGTTGCTTGCTTATCAGCATGCACAGATTTTGAAGATAGTTTAGGACTGATTCCACATGATTTTTATTGATGTTATAGCAATCCACAATTTTATTTTCTCTGTCAATTCAGTGCACAGCAGACAATAAGAAACACTAATTTAATTTTACTTTTCTCCACACTGTAGCTCTATTAGGCATGGTTTCATATCATTAATGCAAATGCATGAAGGTCCACTTAAAATGGCAAGTGAACTAAAGTGAAATATTGCCATGTCATTTCTGGAAATGGCAATACGATTTCAGGAAGAAACAGAGCAATACATGAGAACCAAATTGAATTGAAGCAAGATCTCTGTGAGGCTTTACCATGGTGCCACTATGATATCACAAGAAAAACAAAAGCAGAGCAAGTCAAGAAAAGAGAGAGGAAAGAATATAAAGCTGAAAGCAAAGTAAAATGGGTCAATGTGAAACCAAGTAGATGAGTTCACAAGCGAAAAATTCAAGCAAATGTTACTGGAAGTTATGCTAACATTCAAACTAAACCTGAGTAAAGTATCAACAAATCCTACTTGAGAGATTAACTTTTTTGTTGCCTTTGTACACATGCACACGGTTCAATAAAGTGCTTAACAACATCCTCTTTACTGCCATAGTGCTGTCTGCTCTCAGTCACATCCATCAGTTCTGCAGAATACCATCTGCAGTGCAAGTTCTTTGCAAAACTGTTGAAAAGATGAAACTTAAAAGAGGAAAACCAATAGAATAGATATATTGATTAATACATTCCTGAGGGCAAACTTTGTAGGTAATTGAGCAGAACACTCTAAAAGAGTTGTAATCCCTAGGCATAGTGTATACTGCTCTATGACTCATAGTATAGACCTATTCCACCCCAAGGTCTCTGCATCAGCCACCAGAACATTGACATGACAGACATCAGATGAGAGAGACACAAAGCCCAGCATTCACTGTACATCACAAAGGTGGCATAGTCACTGTGCTCACTGGTGAGCACCATACACAAAGTGAAGAAATCCAAAGTCCTCAGCTGCAACTCTGGAGACTTGGAAATTTGTAGAAATAAATGATCAGGTCCATGGCCTTTGCTACAGCATAATTGGTATGTGTAAAATTGACCTAGCTGGAAAGGAATCAAACTTCATCTATCCAGACATTTGTCTAAAAGCCTGTGGTCCTAAGTATCTAAACTTTCAGACTGTCTTAAACATTCACCAGCACTTATGAAATAAGAAAGACCCATTTATTTCATTTATCATGAGTCAACAATGTGTAGGGATTTAAAGAAGTGTTCAGATATATTTAAATAAAAAGAGACATTTATTAAAATTCTAAAAAATACATATTGCATAGTTCCGACTGCTTTCCGTGTGTAATTTCCAGAGACTACTGCACCACAGTACTACCATATCAGTACATTAAAAAATTGGTCACTGTTACAATTTCCAACAGTAGCTCCAAATTTTCCACAGTAGCTTCAACAATGAACTTTCATTTCCCCCTCACTGCCCACTGTTGAAGAAGTAAAAGCTCTTGAGATCAATGGACATGGGCAAGGACATGGAGAAGGCGACCTGAGTTGTAGCCCAGCAGCTACACTGAGCAAAATGTGCTCAGGTGTAAGTGTGTCAGTCAGTTCATTGCAAGCTGTTAGTTACTTTTTCAAAGTTTAAGAGGCTATCTCATAGCTAAAGTATTATTTTGCAACTTGGAATATTCTGGTTTAATTCTTTACTTGTTCTTCATATCTCCATGATGTGTTTGAGCAGGACAGTTACCCCTAAGCGGTTTTAGATATTGTCAAGCCAAACACTTGTGTTTCATCAAACTTTTGGTTTGATGCTTCAAATTTCCAGCCCAAACTGAAGCACCTAGGTGTTCCATCAAACATATATCCAGAAACTTGTGGTCTGTGTGCTGGAACTATCTGGATAAAAGAGTTATTTAACCCATAGGAGTGGCAATATCCAGCCCCTGGGCTGTATGGCAGAGGTGGTGACATCCACTTACCTCTGGAGACATACATTCATGTCGTTCAGCTCTGTTAAGTCTTCTAGGTCCCATGCAACATCCCTTTGGTTATAATGCATAATTAGGCTCATATTGTGGATTTTAAGACAGAGTATTAGAAGAGGAGTGAGGGCTATATATCAAAGTGGTTCTTCAATGGCATGTGAATAACTGTATGTGGGACAGGAAAGCTCATGGGGATGGAAAGTTTACTAGGGCAGGCTAGACCAGAAGGCAGCAATACTGGTGTTATCATGTCCACATCTATCAACAGGAGTGATCCCTGAAGTGAACTATTCCCTTCATTCCAACGGAGAGGCAAGTGAGGACACAAATTTCTGTAACAAAGATAATCCACATGCAAGATCCAAGAATACAAATGTGAGATAAATAATGTTACCTTTGAAAATATTTTTTCTCCCATGTTCCAGTCTCTTGTGCAAATTCCAGTCAGTAAGGAAAGTATAAAAGTCTATGAACTATCAGCTAGATAATTTTTACTTGGTTTTAAGCTGAGTTCTACTCATATTCAGTCATTTGGTCTCTTTTTGCAACCTCCTGGGCCTTTTAATGTCTGTTTCTTTCTACTGATTTGGTCCAACTCTATAACAAGGGCTAGTACTACTCTCTTTCAAAAATTCTGTGTCTTCCAGTAATTAGGGCATGCAATTACCACCTCATGATCCATGAAGCCCTGGGAGGAGGAAGAGGGTGTGTGGGTTATGTTTTAAAAGATTTTACACATATATTTATTAAAAACCAACAACACGGTGCCAAAGGATTCAAATTATTTATGTAGGGATCTGTACTTTCCATGGAAATTTCTAGAGGTCTGAAGCTGAAATCTAGTGGGAGATAGGAGATGAGAAGGCCTTGACAGACACAAGCAATCTGAATTCTTATCTCCAAAATCCCAATCAAATGTTCAAACAGAAGAAAATCTATTGTTCTCAGATTAAATAAGATCTGCACAAGCATATGAAATAGGGTATTACACTCTGCACTACCCATATTTAGTTCTTGGATTTGTGCAAATATTTTTCCATTTTATTTTATTACTCTGGGCCTTATACATTACTTCATAGAGTTTTGCTTTTTACCTTGCTGCTGATTTATTTTCTTTCCTTTATTTAGTTCACATAACTTCACTTGGAACTTTGATCCAGTGATGTTAGATTTTTCTAAAATCTCAACAGCTTTCTTCTTCATGTACTGATATATTTGTACATTCTATGTCATCTTTAATGGCTCAGCATAATGCTTAGACATCAGCTGTCAGTTATGTGTTGAATATACAGCAGTCTTACTAAAACATAGCATTCTAGTGCTACATAAATGACATTTCCAAAGGAATATAAAGGGAGATAAATATATCCTATTTAATATTTTCATCAATGTTACACTAGTGTAATGATGAACAAAAATTCAAAATAAGATCATAGTTACTGTACTTTAAACAACATTAACAGTCATAAAACAACTGTGCTTTTTCTGCTTAGTTTTCTGTATTGAATGTCTCAGAAAGATTTAATGCATCTAATTGAAATAATTACAGATAAAGCCTCTGTAATTTTTACTAAAAGAAACAAAAATTTTCTTAAACAGCTTTAAAATACAAATAAACAATTCTATCATTGAATTATTCCATTTATTTTATCAGACTTTGAATTCTGAAGACCCCTATGAACATCTATTTTTAACATTTGCTGCGTATTCTTTTTTATATCATAATTCATAACTAAACAACAAAAGTTGCATTGTTTATTTCATGTAAAACTGTTTCAATTTTTCAATAGGAAGATGGTGGTCGAGATGTTTTGTTGTCAAATATTTAACTTTCATAGAAACAACATTAAGACTGTATTTTAAAATAGAAAGCTGGCAATTATGGTAGAAGAAAGAATTTAAAAAAAAATTCTTAGAGCAGCAGCTTATATTCTAACAGCAATAATACTCTTGTTTGTTTTTTTCTTCCAACTATGAAGTTAAAGAGCATACATCCAGCAAATACAGGCTGGCAACCTGAAAATGATCCCTTCATCTAGATCCACTTATACAAAAATTGAATCCCTTTTAGAAGAGAATGGCCTATTTGCAGGACTGGAAGTACGGAAATGAAATATTTAATTTAGGGATGTAAAAGTTGCAGCACATTATAACTGACTACCACTTGTTATAAAAAAACAGAATTTGAAGTTTTGCATGTAAGTATTCACAAAAAAGAGCTTCAATTTATTCTCTCAGGCAAGTAGAAAAATTATATATTGTCTCAGTATCTAAAAACCCCAAGCAACAGCACCAAGCTCTTAGTACTCATGTTAAAATGCTCACACAGTCCACAAAGCTTTTCTCATTAAGTTATTCATAGAAGTTATCAAGCAAATACTTTTGAATAATGAATAAATTCAAGAATATCAAAACCAGCTCATGGACAAACAGAAAAATCTAAATTTGTTCAAATAAATTATTCACTGTGAATTATCTGATCAGGTCTAGTGCTAAAATATAAGAAATATTTCTCAGAGCATATGTGAGTGACAACAAGAAAAACCTAAAGCAGATGGAAATGTGTCTGTATCTATGCAGAATTTACAAAGCAGACTAGGTCAGCGTAAAAAGGAAGGTCCCTCATTTCCTTGGTACCTACTTCCATGAAATAGGTGCTATGGAAGCATAGTCATAGAATCACAGAGTCATTTAACTTTGAAAGGATTCCTAAGATCATCAAGCTCAACACTGTGAAGTCCACCACAAGCACCACATGTACATGTCTTTTAAATACCTCCGGGGATGGGGAATCAACTACTTTCATGGGCAGCCTGTTCCATTGCCTGAACATCCTTTTGGTGAAGAAATTTTTCCTAATATCCATGTCAATGGACTTCAGACAAAATGTTTCATGGTCTTGTTATTCATAGACAAATTCCTATTCCCAAAAGGCTAGTATTCAGAGTAAAGTTTAAGTGAATTTTACTTGATGAGGCAAACCTTTTTGAAAACAATTTGATCTAGCTCAGCATGACACATCAAAATATTCAGTATAAATACTCTTTTGGACATGTAACTAGTAAGCAATGAATGGTTCAAGGAGGACCACCAATGGCATAACATTTGCAAGTTAACTTCCCTTCTCAGTCCTAAACGTGTATTACCTTTCAATATGAATTCATCTTGGTAGAAGAGAGAGTAAACGTGATGAATAGAACTTAAAGAAACCTAAACACTTAGGCATGAAAATGGGACTATGAAACCTCTTGTTACATTTTCCTTGAAAGTACCTAAGATCCCTAACTTGCTTTATTTTTTGTGTTTCTTAAGTAGTAGTAAACCATGTGCACCCCAAATACCTTGCCTCGCGAGAACAGAACAGTTCTGTCCTTAATTCATGCTTAAATCAAACCAAAATCCAAAATCAGGTATTCCTCAATTCCCTCCACCCTGCCACAGTTCCCTAGGGCTTTGGTCTGGAAGATGTTATCAAAGCATACCTAAGACATACCAGCTGTAGTAGAGTCTGCATAAACACAATTGCTGCTTCTATCTTTAAATATAGTATTCTTTGCTCAGGAAGTGGGAGACCTGAGGGAGAAATATTCTTACTCTATACTGATATTTTTAATTAGGTGACCTGAATTCAGCTAAAGGAGGGTTCAACATCCATTTCTTCCTTCCTCCTGAAGGAGAGAGTCTAATTTATTCAGAATAATGGGAAGTAAGAAACCTTGTCTACAAGTAGCTACATGTGTGGACAACAATTTAGGAGTCGCTGGATGTAAAGGGAGGGATATCAGTTATGTCACATGCCACAGCCTAGTGATTGAAGTCCTTCCTTACACCAAAGAGAGTCTGGTTTTCCTGTGAGTGCACAGAGTTTTTTGCTGGAGTTTATTTTGTGACTCTTTCTTTACTGTCTTCTTTGATTTTGAAAAAGATGTGCTCATTTTTCTTACATCTTCTCAACATATTAGAAGACTTGAATTTTTAATTCATTTATTTTTTAGCATCATAACACAATTTAAACACATTTAAGGACAGTTCTAGTTGAATGGAATCCCCCTGACTAGTTTGTGGGAATTGAGAACCCTCCTGCATTGTACACAGATCCCATTCTGCCTGATAGGTCCACTTGGAGCACAACGGGGCCCAATGGATCATCTGGCTGGATTATTCAGAACATGCAATGTTTTCTACTTTCCCCAGCTGTCCTTGTTTTCTTTTCCAAACACTTCATGGGCTGAATACTTAAGTACTTTCTGCAGAGGTGAGAGTTTTAAGTTTTCAGGATTTCAGGCCGAGGAAGAACTTGTAGCATCAATGAAAACCACACCACCAGCATTTCACTTGGGAAAAGAAGGGCACCTTCCCAGTGGACCACAGATTATTGATTCCTGGGGAGCACCAGCATGTGTGAGGAACTCATTCCTCATCTTCACTGTTCCATAAGCGGTTATCACCAAACACATCAGCTTGCTGACTTCAGATGTTTCCCTACTGACTGCTATGGATACCACTCTGAAGGGTTTAACTTTAACCTGAAGTTGAGTTATCAGTGAAAGAAAGGTGATTCTTCTTACTTGCAATAAGGTGCCAGCTTATAAAAAATAAAATCAAATACATGGCAAGTCTTGTTTTTCCCTCTACAAAATCAGAAGCTTTTTGACTTGAAACAGAATGATAAACATTACATCTCTAGGCATGCCTCACTTTAGAGATGCTCTTGGCTGGAAGTCAGGCTCAGGATTTACCTTTAGGTGGAATATTTACATGTTCTCAGCCCTACTCAGTAGTGTGCCAGTAAGTTTAACCTCTTGTGCCTTGAAAAACTAGTCTATTGTGTAACACAAAGAATTCAAATATAAAACTGTGCTGTGCATGATATCTTCTTGACTGAATATGTTGCATGCAAGTCATGTCTATTTCCAGCCTTGAAAATTTAGGTGAATAGTACTGGAGTCTTGCTATAATGTGGGCGTTAGGGTAAGAAGGTTTTTCCTCTATAATCTTTATATTTAAAGAGTCAGATTACTTTTCTTGAATTTATTCAAATTTGTTTTATTTTTGAAGAAGCAACTGCTCACTTTGTGATTTCTTAAGTTTAGTCTCATCTGTCCCTCCATCAGTTTCCTTTATTCTTTAAGAAAGCAGGGAAAAAAGTAAGAATAATCCAGGGTTTTGTTAATAAGTCCAGCTGTAGACCAGGGACATGTAACTACAGACACATCTATGGACTTGGGAAAGTAAATATGTGTAATCAGATCCTTTTTTCCCCCTGACATCTACAGATTTTTAAACATTTTTCAACTCTATCATTTTAACTAGCAGTGACTGGGCAGGGCAGGTGTGGTAAAAGTCCTTTACAAAAATTAAAAAAAGATTTCTCCAGTTTTCCACTTTCCTTCTCTCCTTCAGTTTGGGAAAAAAGTAGTACACTGGTCAGCTCTGAACCTGTCTCATGGGAGGCCAGGCAGCAGCACGAGCCATTCCTCTTCCCGGGTATTACTGTGACAACTCCTTGTCATTGCAAAAGGTGATGGTCTTCTGGTGGGATGAGTTGATTCTTCATATAGCACGACTACATCTGCTTCAAGGGTTTATCTTGGAGGCCACTTCTGGGAACACAGATTTATGTTTCCTCTAATCATATGGAGCCTAGCCAGTCTCTGCTGCAAGGATAGTAACCTGTCTGTTTCCTTTTAAAAAAAACCCTGCTTACTAGACCTACTCCTGGAAGAGGCCAGCTGTACTCTAGGAAGTTTTCCTAGCTATGTATTTATATTCCTTCTTCTCTTCTGTTTTTCTGGCCTCATAAATCTTGTGCTCATTTCTACACTGAGGAACAGATTCAATGTTCCTCCCAAAACCAGAGCACTGGATACTCTCTCAAATGGCCGAAGTGTTGGATTTGAACTTCCCCCAGGCAGAAGTAAGTATTGTATCAGACCTTCCCATGAAGTCATGGGGGAGTGATCTAACTACCAGACCCTAAGCCATGAAAAAGAAATATTTATCTTCTTTAATTTGATGTGGTGGGAAGAAGTGGAAGGCTGTATTATACGAACTGCTGTCTTGATTTATTGCAGAAACAGAACACTCAGCTCCAGTATCATTAGTTAGTCTCCACTGGACTATGAAATTGTAGCAATTACATTAATTAATGTCGGATAAAAGGCAACCAGACAAAAGAAGAGAACTGAGAAGGCACTTGGAAACTCACTTTGCTTTCATTCTACTGCCAGTGTGAAAAAAGCAAACTAACATAAAAAGTCCCCACTTATAGACCTACCAGTTTGCTGGTTCATTCCTCAGCTGAGCATGAACACAGGCCCAACCAGGAAGTCTAAGTTTAGCAGTTTGTTAATGTGAGCAATTCTATCAAAGCTGTGACTGCATTAAAACAGAAGCATTTCTAAACTTAGCAGCTCACAGTGCAACTAGGTGAAGAATCAGCATTTTTTGATGATCCTTAAGGGTCCTTTCCAACATGAGACATTAGATAATAATATGTGAGAACCTGTACAAAGCAGCTACTTGCAGGAAGACTTATAGGATCAGGCTTGGATTAGGACTGAATCTTCTGCATATCTCCTCGCTGTTTTGTAGTCTTTACTAATACTTCTCTCCACAGCATAAACTGTTCCCTTGTAGTGTGTGCTTCTGTATGTGATTCAGAACAGCTGGTGACCAGTTGATGGCTGCAGGTAATTAGCTTTTAATTGTTGCCAGTTATGCTTTCACCTGTTCTACTTAGAAATCCTTCCATTGTGTCAAATCCAATTACTACATTTGGATCCTTTTCTAAATTGACATAGAATGATAAAAAACCCCTTATCAAGAGGAAATCAACTCTTTGTGCAGCAGCTTTCCAGAAACATTTCAACTTGTGTTAAATGACTACTGAAATGACACACATTTATAAATAGAGATAAACCTGGCGGAAATTCACATACTGCTTTAAAAAAGTTTACATCAAAACCAAAGCCTTGAGCACCCTTCTTTAAATAAAAATGATGACTGTACAAGTATTCCTCAGTTATATAGAATATCAGAACCACATCAGGAATGTTAGCCATCAAAACAGATCACAGACACTTTGCATGTTCCAAACTGTAAAAGAACAAACATTGTGGTAGGACTAAAATATAGTTATGGGCAAAGTGAGATTTTAGATGAAAACTCTGTATGTAGTGACAGCTTATTGGGCACTTAATAAGGAAGTTAGTGGGTGTCTTAATTTTGCACAATATGATTTTTCTAATACCTTAACTTAGCATTGGTAGTTGAAGCAGAATTAAAGAGCAAAAACAATAAATTCGAGTTTTGATTCTGATAAGCTTCTTAACAACGTATTCTAAGGTTTCCTGGGATGCTAGAAATGCATCCTTCTTTGTTTACCATTTTTTTTCTTGTTCTTGCTTTTTTTAATCAGGGAAGGACACAGTATTCAGGTTTTACCATAAGCCAAACTCACAAAAATCAGAGCTCACCTGAACAGATTTATTATGTTTGTTTCATAGAGAAAAAAATATAATCTTCTTCAATAGTGAAAACAAGGCCTTAGACAGAGCATGAAGATGCTCAAGAAAGGGGAAAACAAATAAGACTCTCAGTTATTATTTTTGTCAACAGACACCTGCAGTGCCAGACTCTAGAAATCCATTAGCTGTAATAATGATTAGAGACCAGTAAGTGTACCAAAATTTTGATAACTCATCAGTGTAGGTAATTATTTCACATTTCTGTGAATTTTGGGAGCTCTCTAAGGAAACCTTTCAAAGTTATTTTAATCCATTTCACACTATAAAGAATGCTTTTTCTCAATCATAATGAATATATAACAAATACATAAGTTACTCATCACCATTCAAGAACCAGAATACCCAAATCTAAATCAGGTAAATCAAATTTTATTTTATCCAGTCATAGCACTAAGTGATTTTCCAATAAATGTGTGATTTAGTGGGAGTAGAAGCATCAAAGCTTATAAAAAGTAGGGTACATCCTCACTGAACTTCAACAAGAAGAGGCCTGCAACATAATTTTTTTATTGCTCAAGTAAAAGGACACGTCTGGTGTGGGCTGCTGGGACACATGTCTGGAACACTGTGGAGAATCCAGGAGAAGTAAAGAAGCTATTCGGAAGTTACGTCTGTTTGCCTTGGTGACTGAGAGGCAGCAGCAGCTCTCTGGAGTTTTTAAGCCTAATTCCTTTGTTGCCACATCAGTTCAGGCTTCTTTTGAGTCTCAGCTCTCTCATGTGTTGTTTTGCAATGTGGTCAAATCTGACCGAATCTGAATAGTTTCATGTAAGAGTGTGTGATTAGCTTAAGTACTAATTCTAGCATGAACTTCTTCAGCACCTGTCTTAAACCAGATGACTCCTATTCACCTAAAGGGCAGGGATGTGCCCTCAGACCTTACCCATTGCTGATTACCCTCAATGTCAAACACAGAATGTGACCACTGGAAAGCAGCTGTCTTGTTTCCTACGGCTGTTGTCCATAATGTGCAAGGATAAATGCCAAGTCCTGTACACAGGGACACAGCATTATAGGCTCTTGGGGGCTGTCCACCCACAAAGCACCCTGGCAGGGAAGGACCTGATAAACAAGAAATTGAATGTGAGCCAGGAATTGCAGCCTTTGTCTATGGAGAAAGTCCAACAGTACACTAGGCTGCATCACAGCATTGTAGCCAACAGGTTGGTGCAAGTGGCTATTCCTCTCTTTTTAGCACTTGTGAGACCACCTTTCAGATCTTACCTACACTTCTGGGCAACCAATATAGGACTGACAAATTGGATGAGGTCTGGTGGAGGGTCAAAAGGAGAGTTAAGAAAACTGATCATGTAGTATATGAGTAACCACAGACATGCAGGAACAAGGTATATGAAGAGCTGTGGTGGGTTTAGCCTGAACATTAGAAGGTTCAGTGGGTATCTAACTTCCTAATTGGTAGTTACACGGTGGGAGTCCCTTGGTAGTGCACAGTAAAGGCTGAAAGGGCAACAGGCACAAGTTGCAGCAAAGAAATTAAAAATGCTTCTTACTGACAGAGATGAAACATTGAAAGAGAGATCCACAGAGGTGGCAGAATATCCATTTTTGGAGGTACTATTAAGTCAACCATATACAACCCTGGGCAAATTCAGTAAGTTTGACAATGTATCTGCTTTTGAAATGGGTGGTAACAGTGAATTTATGAGGTCTCCATTGTCTGCTGAACCTATTCTGCCTGGTGATCAAAGAAGAGCTACCAGGGCTCTTCAGGACATCAGGCGGTCCATCTGCATCGGGTGTTTATCATCTACATCTGAAGTTTATGAGATATATGTTTTTGAAGTTGATACTCATGAATGACCTGGAAGGGCTTTTCTGCTTTTAGTGATGAACCTCTATGGGGAGAAATAATTAAGGAAGGGAAGAGTCAAACTGTCCCTTGATTCTCTCTGTCTTTACATTTGGGGCATTTACATAGTGACCTTGGCTCAAAATCGGATACAGGTGTGTGATACAAGGGATTCTGAGCTGTTACACTGCTGGAGGGCTTTGGGACACTTGTGACAGAAGGGAGGGCTGAGGTGTGTACGCTAGAGAGGCATGTCATAACTGGATGTGGGGATGTCACCTAGGAGAGCTGATCAGCTTGGGTTCAGTCTTGCCAAGCCATGGTGTAGATGCAATTTGCATGAATCAGAAACAGTCTAAGCCCTATTGTATGAAAGCAACTGGATAAGTCACCGTGCTCAGAAAGCAGAAGCTTCAACTGAACCACTGCAGTCAAAGACAACACCAAACCAGCCAGTTAGTGCTGTGCACAGCACTATTGTTTATCAGCTTATGTATGGAGGTACACGCTTGCAGAGCTTTAGTCCTGGAGGCAATAATCTGCGTTGGCAGATGCTAAAATAGGGAAGATGCTTCCAAATTCTTATTCATGGAGGCAACAATCTTTGAACATCAGACACTGCTGGTATAGCACTGGATTTAGTACCTCTGGTTTGCAGGAGGAGCAGATTGGTAGCACTGCCTTATCTTAGATAAGACTTAATCTCAGCTAAACAAGCTGTTTGTAGATACTTATCCCAGCAACAGTCTCCAGGCGCACAGAACTACTGTGCGCAGAGGATTTGTGGCTCCTTGGGATTCCCAGTGGTGCCTTGGCATCCTTTTAAGTGAGACAGGAGGCTTGAGAGACATGGTATGCAAAGCTGCTGGGATGAGATGTGTAATTAAGGGGCAAGATATATACTTGGAGGCACAGGAACAAATAGTTGGAAGGATCAGGTCGACCGTATGGTTTTAGAAGGCTGATTTGGAAACTACTGAGGAAAGTAACAGAGTGAGACAATAATGCAGTAAAATATGAGCATTAAAAGAAAAGAAAGGAAACATAGCATGAGTTTGAATTTTGCATCTCTACTTAAGGACTAGAGAAAGATGCTAGTAAGAATGAAAGAGTGGTTCCACTGGTGGCTGAATGAACACATCCAGACTGTAGAAATGTGCTACAGGCCTCTGTGTGCCCAAGGCATTTTTAAAATGATAACACAGAACAAATATAGTGATTACTCCGGCTAGCAAGCAACCTTTTGCACAAATAAAATCACAGAATCTGCATCTGAGAAGAATTGTTTTGTAGATCAGCACAGGAGTAGAAAGTGAAAGGTTTGGCTTCCATAAAAGGCCTATAAGATTTTTGGAAAATTATTCACTTATTTTGCAGCTTAGTTTTTTATCCCCAGTAGTACAAATAATATATAACAAAAGAAAAATTATGTTGGAGCTTTTTTCTGTTTGGAGCACAACTTTCTGCTCAAAAGCAGTAGTTCCATGAGTGTAGGATTCAAGTTTTGGATTAAAAATTCTTCAAAGTAGAAGCTGTTGAGCAGTGAACAAAATGAGGCTTTGATTTTACTTGGGGCCTCCAGACATTATCACAATAGTATTGTAAGCTCTTGTCCTGGCTTGCTGGGGGAACCACAGTGATTCTTGTGACTCCGCGAAGCAGTGGCACAGACTGTCGCCTCCTTCTGAACTGTAGTGAGAAAAAAGACTTGTACATTCTATTTTCAGCTCTTCACTGTTTTGCTGCATGTCTGTAATTGCAACAGAACACCCTACCACAGAGAACATGAATGAGCTCAAAAGGATTACTTAAGGGTAGCTCAGAAAAATATCCCAATGAAATTAAAACCCTTCCATGAAATCTTGTGTAAAGTCCCATGGGAAAAGATATAGAAAGAAAAAAACTACAGTGGAGTGGGTCTCCTGTCTCCTCACTTTACAAAAAGCAAATTTTTGAGAAGAAAATTTTATTGTGAATGGGAGAGTTCCTTGGACCCTCTTCAGCAGTGGTTGCAGAGGGTTGCAGTCCTAGATCATAGGAACAAGCTCCAAAGGAAAGCAATTAATAGCCTCAAACAGCACCATACGAGTACAAGTACATAGACTACATTTGTGCCATGCCGAGTTAGCAGACACACAAGTTAACTCTCAGTGCTCTAGACCCTAACTGTCTACTCCAATCACTAACTACAGCACTGTGTTGAGGCTAAATGAGGCTCAGAGCCAGGCACACCTTATCTCTTTGCACTGTGATATGCTTTGAAGATGTTTCAATAGCTACCTTCTTTGGAGCTGTGCAGTGGTGATATCCCTTGTGGTGCCTACGAAAATATCAGGAGGAGATGTAAACTGAAAAGGAGGTGAAATGTATAATAAAGCAGGGAAAGTTAAGTTGGTTTATATAAGTAGATTTTCAGAAGATTTGGGTGCATCAGCATTTTGGCTTTGCAGCTTGAGGCTTCTTTAGAGCTTTGTCCTGAAGAACAACCAGCTTGAGAATTCAAACAGGACATGTTCAGTTGAGACACTTGAAATGGCTGATCAACTTGAAAGTCTTGGTCCAGCTGAGATTTTATCAAGTTTTCTTTTTTTTCTGTCTCTTTTTTTTGCAAAATCTGTGAATAACTTGTGCATAAGCATGTATATAGATATATTTTACATAAAGCATTCCTCAAGCACCCTTTCAATGACAAGTTTATGACCCACAAATCCTGTATTACAGAAAAATTATTTCAAAATTTTGGAGTTCACTTATACTTTAGTTTCTTAGCTTTCTCAGACAAAAAAGAGAGAAAGTAATACTTGCCTCATAAAGTGTGCCATAATCTGCTAGCATTTTACACAGTCGCACTTGGAGAATTTTTAGTGTCTAGTGTTAAAGGTAAATACTTCATGTTACTAAAAATATTACCTAAAATGATAAAGATAAAATACATAGTATAAAACAGCACTTCTCTCTGAGCCTTGGGGCAGTTTCTCTTTCATAATATTCAGTTCAAAATATATAGGCAGATGGACAGATATGCTGTTTCTCAGTAGAGTCACTGAATTGTAAAAGGGTGTTTCCTTGAAATTGTCTTTGGGTCATGCAGTGGCCAGCTTTGATTACACAGTCTAGATTCTTCTTTATTCAGTCCTATAATGCTTTTCATACCTATTTCTCTGCAATTCACACACCTTCAACTCACCCCGGTGCTGAGTCAGCATGCAAGTCATGTAGTGTCTCTTTTAATTGGTTGATGGTTTCCTGAAATATAAACTTCTGTGTTTGTGGAGAAACAGGATTATTAAGTAATTATGCATGCTTAAAATCAGAACCCTCCAAAACTAGATGTGAATTCTGATGCTGTATTCTTGTTTCTAGAGACTGATGTTCTAGATCCTGAGTGAGTGGCCAAAGGCAGGTGCATGTATGACAATATGAGGTATTTTGGCAGGGAAAGGGGAAAGACTGTGAAACAGCTGGTCAGTCTGGAGTCTCTTTTGTGTTTAACTGAAAATGCAATCCCATATACTGCTGAGACCATGAGATAAGATAAACCCAAGTGTAATTTCTGATCCAGGTGCAGAATTTCAGGACCCATGGCCCTAGATGTTAACACATGCATCTGGGGATGTGCAGTTTCATGCTGCATGTACAGCGAGACTGTACCTGTGCAGCCAGTGTGCAGCACAGCCTCTGTCTGCAAGGATCTCCCCTCATGAGGTATTGCCAAGGAGGCAGACAGGCTGTATGGTGTATGGGCATGAGCAAAACTTGTCTCAAACTTGCACCTGAATGGAGGTGAGTTTAGCCTTGACTATGGCCCACAAATGCAATAAAGCCAGAGACCTGTTTGCAAGATCAAGTTATAGGATCTTTTTTCTACCTGTAATTATGACTATCTTGTTCCAGTCCAATACCACTGACAGATACAGTGGGTGTTCCCTGGAAATGCAGAGGTACTTAGCAGAGTACTAACTGCGATGGGACTTTATAAAGGGGAAGAAGAACCTAACGCATGCAGGGGCAATTCTATCAAAAGCTCACAAGGACTGCAACCTTCTGGTCTGCCAATTGTTTCTGAAAGGAAAAGTCTTGTGTGGTTAAAAATAAGAACTATAACAAGAAATTTCACTTAATGTGGATGACCTTTTTCTTACATACTGGTCCAGCCTTCCATGTACTCTGAGTTAAACAGATATTGTCTAACCCAGTCTTCTAAAGCAGGAAAATAAGCCAGGCAGGAAAATGTGTTTTATGTTTGCTGAAGTTACTTTTTCTCTACACCTGTAGATTGCATTATTTCTTAGTAATGAAAGGATTAGGGATGCTGTCTAGAGAGGTAAGATAGCAACCACTAACATTTCTATGTTAGCAAGGAATGAATGGCAAATATTTGGTGGGAATGGGGACAGTGGTAATGCTGACAGAAGAAGGAAGACTCCTCTAGACTTAAAGTAGACTGAGGCAGGGACATATCTGGGAAGAAGAGTGGAAATGAAATGGGCAGGTCATCTGGGTAATGGTCATGGGTTGGAAACAGCATCTGAGTACTAACTTCTTGTCCTGAAACAGACCCAAATTTGAAGCATGTTAAGCCAAAGGGTAAGGGGTTGCCAAATTAGAAATAAAAATCACCTAATCCTGGAAAAGTTGATTTGACTATTTATTTTATTTTATTGTATTTATAGTGACAGAGCAGGAATAATGCACAGGTATCAAAGGTCCTGCAGTGAAGCCTCAGAGGGTGGTTGGCGCACTGTCATGTTTGGATGTTGTCTGCAAACCTAGAAAAGCCTAAGGCTTGTTCTGCTCTAGCATCTGGTCAGTGACTTATAAGTTGGAGGTGACTACAGGAGACCTAGCCATCAGCAGAATTATAGGCAGCAGAATCCCTAGGATCTCTCCCATACCTCACAGAGTACCTTATGTTTACTAGGTGTCAGGTTGAACTTTAAAAAGTTTGTATTCGTGCTGGCACAAACATTGCTTAATAGTCACTGATTTATCCTTTGTTGTCTATTACTCTCATTAGGTAAGATTTATAAATAGCTCTTGCCTTATATTCTTCTTTTCCTACATCATCCTTGTCCATCAAAGCACCTAACACACCCATATTATTTTTATGCAATTAAGTTTTCCATTTTAATTTCAGTGACCTCCCTCAGATTGGTCCTCTCCCACAGGCAAAGTGATTATAAGGCAGACAGTGCTATCTCAGCATAATATTATTTAGATGTGGTCACTAACCAAACCCCCAGACACCCACCTCAGCTCAACTGAGCATCCAAATTCAGAGTAATCATGACATGATCTCAATGTAGCCATTCAAATCTACTAGTACAAAAATGTGAGGTGGATTCACTAAAGATCTGAACCCGAATCCATGGAAAAAAGAATACTTTATTTTTCACTTATAAAATAGTACAGATACTACTATGAAACATATCTCATTCTCTCATCTGTGTGATTTCCCAGGGGTTTTGCCACCTGTGTCAGGTGAGCCATGAATTGCAACTCTTGTCTTGGTGAACAATTGGTGGATGTTGCTGAAGCCCTGGTACTGCCCACTTCACATACCTGTTTTTAGAGATGTTTGGGCTCATAGAAGCCTGCATTTTCTTCAATTATCTTTCACCATTCCAGGTCTTTCTGTGTAAGGGAATATTAGGTCTTGGATATTGTTATCAGAGTTGTTCACAGCAGTGCATACCCCAAATGTAATGGCACAGTCTTCTCATGGCATGTTGGTTGCTGTCAAATACAGCCTTTCTTACAGATTGATATTATAACCATCTAGAATCAGTATCACTGTTCAGGTATTATATTACATCCCTTGTTAACAGAGATTAGCATCCTTCTATTTCTACCCTCACACCCTCCCAAAGGGTGGCTGACCTAGCATGAAGTTTTCAGCATATTGTTTCCATAAATAATCTTCCCAGATAAATCTTTTCCACAGCCTGCATGCTGATTCACAATGGTTCTTTTTTAGGACAATTTCCCCAGAGGAACACAACGAACTGTATTGATGTTCTAAACACAGTTATTTTGTATTCAGATAGTAATTCCATACAGTCAGTATTGCAACAGAATATTCATTTAGTGTGGAGTGGCAGTGCAGAAGCAGAAGGATGTTGTTCACAGCCTTCATCCCTCCCTATAACTGTAGTCAGACATGTTTCTAGGGCTTTCAGCAGCAAACTAGGTCAGTGGGGCCCTCAACATCAAAGCTTCTCTTTAGACACTGTAAATCGCATGGTTTTGTACTATTCCTACTGTACACTGTGTTCTTCTGTAATTACAAATGTATGTTTCCCATCACCACAAAGACTTCACATTGCTCAAAGGAAATCTCTCTTCAAAGGCTTAAGCTGTTGAAGGGCAGGCCCCCTTCTGAGAGTTACCATTGCTTCGGGTGATTCCTTCTTTAACTCATCCACAGTAGAACCACCAGTCAATTCAACCGGCCTGCATCACACCGTGTCTAAACTGGCCTCAGGGTTGCGTTTCAGCTTTGGAAAAAGGCATTGTGGAATTTATAAATAAAGACTTTTTTTTTTAAAGAAAAAAAAGCAAAAAAGAGAAAAAGCAAAGAAGAGCTGTACTAATACTGATCTGGTCCCAAAAACATGAAGCTTGAGCTACTTACTGTTCTTCATCAGCTCAATGATAAGAGAACACATGACATTTTCATTTGCTAGTTGTACCTAGAAGAAAGTGATAATTAAGACACGTTAGCAGAAAAAAAAACCCCAAACAATAAAAAACCCCCCAACTAAACTCAAACTTAGAAAAAGAAAGGAATATATAGAGAAAAAATGGGGTTTTTAAAATATATTTTATGATATATATATGTGTATATACAGACAGAAGTACATGTATAATGACCTACAAATATATATATATAATATATATATATATATATAAAATAAAAGCTCTGAAAACATTCCCTTTTATGATAGCACTCAATATGACAAGTAATTCCATTGAAGCTAATGTTTTCTTTGGAGCAATGACTTACTCATGACAGTAAATACTAATAAATATTTGCAGGATTGGGCCTTTAAATGAAGGTGTATTTAACACTAACACTTGAAACTCATACTTGAAAAGCATTCATGAAGATAATTAATCATATGGTAGTAGCTACACACTATATTAGTTTTACAACTAATGATATATGAAAATGAGGAGTTATCTGCCTCACACTCTTTACAAAATTGGGCCCATGGATTGCTAACGTCACACAGGAATGTTATGACACATCAGTGAGCCAGTTTTTCAAGTTCCTTGTAAGCATCTTAACCCTGACTACCCTGCTCCTCAGTTACCTTCCCTTTGGTCTACAACACGGCTCCCCCCCAGCCAAAATCTCTCCACTGTACATTCTATCTTTCTCCCCATTTTAAATCCAAATTCTGTCTTTGTATATTTTTCTCTGTTCCAATTGTTTTTTATGTATCACTACTGACTCTAGCATCTGGAGAATCCTTGACATAATTCAATTGATGTGAAAAGATGTTCTCCCAACATAGAGAGTTTGACAAATATGATTACATGTGGATAAATATATTGTCATTAACATAACCAGGCTATTTCTGGGGATGAAATCTGCATTCCAGAAAAAAAAAAAAAAGAGAGAGAGAGAGAAAAGATATACAAGGAAGAAAAACAACCATTCTTATTCTGGATAAAGAATATCTCTATGATGAAGGCATTATGTGACATGACAGTAGCATTTAAATTAATTTAAAAATTCAAAGCAAGCAAACCTTCCTAATCTTGGGGCAGATTTTAGATCTACATGAGCTATTGGGGTGGAAGGATAACTTGTGAACTCTGTCTGCAAAAGCTGAATGGGTCAGCCTAATGGAAGGTAGCTGTACATCACAGCTTATCAAGGTGGCATCCTTTTCTTTATAACCTTGTTTTATAACCTTGTTTTTTGGTACATTTTGAAGCATAAGGTACCACTGACTGCTGCTTACAGGAAAAAATACAGCTGTGTACTGCCAATTGCTTTCTACAGAAGGGGGACATCACCAGCTGACTTTGCTCAGTTAGTCAAAACAAAAGGGAAAAACACCAGCTTAATATTTTTTATTATTCTTTACTTCAGACAGTTTGATAATTGCACCATTCCCTCCCTTTTCCAGACTTGTTTTATTCTGATTGTGCAAGTGCCAAGCTTTTGGCAGGAACTACCTCTTTCATGAAATCTGTATATGACCAAGGCTCCCAGTCTCAGTGGGAAACCATCTGTATTATTTTTATTGCAGGAGCTCTTGTCAGAAAGCAAGAATAATAGTGCAAAGTGCTGTACAATTTTGTCAGTCAGAATGTCCACTCCCTGAAGATTTCTGGCCTAAACCCAAAGATTCTGACTATACCTTACACACACAAACAATAACAACAAAAAATTTTCTACTGATGCTAAATTTGGTTCAAAATATCTAGATACACATTTCTATACTTTCTTTGTAAAAATATTTTGAGAATGGGAATTTTCCCTGACCTTTTAAACTGGAACAAAATATTGCAACAGAGGGTCATAGTTTCAGTTTTCAACACTTTTTTAAGTCATCATGGGTATAATAAAGCCACTGTGTCATATAATGGATTTTAAAACTACATTCATATACTACAATAAAAGTGAAATGTCTCGGTACATCATCAGTATACCTCTGAATATAGTTTATCCAATTTCAGACACAATTTATGTGGAAGACACTTGTGAACACTCTTCTGTTAACTCAGAAAAAAGTTTAATAAGTGAAAACATCATGGAAGAATTAATAGAAACCTCCTCTCTGCTTTCTCCTTCAATTTTTCTTTTGATTCAATAAGAGCTGAATAAGCCCCTCATACAGAAACTCAAGACAATTCTTTGACTCTTGAGACATTAGTTTTATATCTTCTGTTTCTCTAGGGTTTTTTTACCCCGCCTTATTTCCAGATGATACTACATAAAATTCAGAGGAATGGTCATGGTATTTTTGAAGCGATATTTTTTTTATTTAAAAAGATGTCCATAACTGATCATGTCTAGGACCAAAAACATCATGGTTTGTGAGAATAAAGATGTTTCATAGCTTGTGATGTTTGGATTAAAAAGTACAAGACTCAGTTGTATAGTCTCCAATTATACTTCTGCTCAACAGAATCCTTGCAAGAATATATATGCAAATTAGAAGAGGAATTTCATCTTTAACTCATTAGTTTTCCATAGAGAAACCACATGGCTGGACATTAAAGCACAACTCTATCACTGAGTACAGGCTGTGCTTTCATTTTTTTCTGAATTAGAGCAGGGAGCAAACTCTATTCTATGAGTGTTCTGATTTTAATAACATAAGAGAAGGAACTTAAAATTAATTGAAGTAAATAGGAAAAATCAGAGACCACAATCAGGTTCCAAATATTCTATTTTGGATTTTTTAACTTTTCTTACAGGCAGTTTTTCTCCACTCCAACATGAATACTGTTACTATACCTTTTTTACCATAATAAAGTCTAAAGAAAGAGAAACCTTATAAGATCACCAATGGCTACAAGTGATAAAATGTTTAATAACAAGTTCTTTGGACATTTATTTTTCTTTTTTGAATCAAAATGTTGTCATGTAACATAAAGCCCATTCTTGTATGAGCAGTTGAGTGTCCAGACAGCAAAAAAAGCAGTAAATGTGTGAATTTAATTGTGTGTTTCAAGTTTGATTAGCTGATCTTTGGTAAGGTGACCAATGGACTTACTGATTTCAGAAAATACTGATCTTTCAGAAAATCATGGCCTACATACCCTGGGTTTTTCTCTCACCTAATATATATTCTAACATTTGAACATGACCTATTGTCCTTTTGTGTAGCAGAACTTGTTTGTCGGGGTTTTTTTTAACACAAAAAAAACTTTGTTCTCCTCAAGGTGCTCTTACTCAAGATCCCATCTACAGTTGTACTTGAGCTACTGTCATTACTGGATTGCAATACAGCAGTACCCTAGAGCATCACTCATATGTTTAATAGTACCTGTCTGACATGTAATTTCATGAAATCCTGTGGTAGCTGCATTAGTCATTTCAGCATACTATCATTCTGATGGTAAAATATGAGATTCAGACTGTCCTGCTAAATGCACATAATCAAGGCCAGCACCTCAAAAACCATGTCAGAGTTTTCCCACACACGAAAATAAATTTCACTAGTAGGTAAGAAATTTATTCTGAAAGCTTATGAGGTGGGCAGTTGTTTGCTTTTAACTACATCCATAATTTTGCACTTCTGTATATTCAATGATTTGTTAAAAAAAAACAAAACAAAACCAACCAAACCAAACCAAACCAAACCAAACAAAAAGAACTAAACAAAACAAAAAGGTGCATAAGAAAGTTAGTTTGGTGGATAACCTAGATAAAATATGTTTCCTTGGACTTTGGAAAGTTCTTTTTGACTACTGGCCTTTTCTGGACTGTGTAAGTCCTTGGGCATGCTGAGGAAAGTGAAGAAGAGACATCTTCCAGCTCCTCATCAGCCAGAAGTCCTCTGGACAGAAAGCATATGTCATCTAAGTAGTGAAATGCTGCTCACTTGAGACTCCATATTCACTCCCTGATGGGATGAGTAAACCTGGGAGACAGAGGGCAGGAAGACTAAGCCTCTGTTTGTAAACTGTGATTAATGCACAGCTTCTGCTGTAGGAACACTCTCCTGGTGTGTTTGTTTGTTTGCTATATTTTATTTGTTCTTCTGTTTGCATTTTAAATCAGATTGACTTCCTAAAATGCCAACAAACTCAGCTGAATGCTCATGCCAACGATATGCATCTGTGCCAAGAACATATGAAAGGGCACTAGAACATATACTTGTATCTAGTCAACAGATGTACAGAGAGGGAGTTGAAAATCCAACTCGGTGAGCAGAACACTCAAGTACAAAAGTGCTGATTCATTACACCACCAGTGAGGCTACAGTGAGAAAAGCCAACCAGCATGCACCCAGGTCCAACAGTTACCAGCAACACTCACCCACAGATACAAACTGAAGGTGCTGGTTTGTTGGAGTTACTGTTTAAATAAACATCTTCTGTGCTGTAGAAAAATCCAGTCTTGCATTGATGCAAAAAATACATTTAAATCTTTCTCTATACCGAACTCTTGATAAATATATAGAGAAAGAACATCACAGCAGCAGTACCATGTGTACTCTTGCTGGGCCTTGTTAGCTCCAGCATAGTACCACAGAGCCAGCACCCCTTAGCCAGCTGGGAAAAGCAGCAGAAAGCTGTCCATTTAATCTGCATCTCCCATCAATATATAGCCAACCAGATATAATGTGCTTTCTCTGTGTGTGCATCAGTGAATAAGAAACAACTGAGAGGTTAAGGAAACTGTTAACTCTCAGTATTTCTCTGTGACATTCACAAATCCTTTGAGGATATTGTTGACAAATGACCAATATACGAGCAACCTCCTTGAACACGATTTATTGAAAGAGGGAGAAAAATAACACAATGCCAAAGACATGGCTTACGCTTTTCAAATCCCAGGTAAGGTGTTAAAAAAAAATATTAAAAATAAGGAATAGTTTGCATGAACAGCTCTAGAAAACAGCTCTCTTTCAGACCAAACTATTGCTATAGCTTCCTGCATAGATATTTTTCATTCTTGTATTCCCAGTGTGTTTTGCAAGTCTTCTCCTTTGAGTCAGTGAGCTTGCCCTGGCGTGCCTCCCCTGGCTGGCCACGCACCTCTGGGCACTCAAAGTCAAAAAAACATATCAGGGTGAGGTTATTTTAACATTTACATGAAAGACTGTACCCTGTTAAAAGAGAAACTGATGTCATTAATGCCTGCTAAGTACATTTTGGAGCCTTCTTTAGCCTTCTGAACCAGTCAAAGCCCCAGTAATATCCATCTCATTAGATAAAGCCCAGGTATCAGTTGTTCATTTGGAAGATAATTCTTTGCTGTGGGAACAATTTAAACCTCTATCTTGTCTGCTGAACACAGTTACAACCAATATACCAGCCTCATAAAATGTGTTTTATTGATTTGTCTTTGTGTGAAACATGAATTATTGACAAACACAGAACTCTTATCCGATTCCCAAATGCCATTTTTTGCCCTTTAAAGCACATTTCTGAATCACATTTTGTTGACTATGAAACAAATGAGACTGAGTATGTGTACACATCTGTGTATGTGTGACTCTACTAGGGATGTCTGTCCTGTTACCTGTCAGATTAAATTACTTTTAATTTACTGCTCCCTGCTAAAATGGAAGTATGCCATCCAGTCCTCCCATTTCTGGCACTTCATTGACAATATTAAGGACACAAGATCAAGTATTAAAAAAGTTAGGAAATTCCAGCAATATTAACTCAGCCTCATCTATATCCTGTGTATTTTTTGGCACACATGAATAACAAAGAGTAATACAGTGGGGCCATTAAATTGGACATTCCCCACCTGCAGTAGTAAAATTTACCAGACTATTTAAGGTATTTCCCATTCTAAGTAAAAGGTGCACTACAGGCAGTCATAAAGGTAATTACATTGGAGCAGAAAGTCAATAGCTTAATGATGCCAACTGCAAGATTTACTTTTAATAAGGAAAAAAACTGAAATTGCAACTATGTGCAGTGTAGTAGATTGTGCTTAATTCAGTTTTCTCTTAAACACAACAAAAGCAATTAAAAAAAGGAAAGTGTGAAAATAGTAGTTCTGAGATTATATGCTTTGAAATATCTGCATTGTTTATTACAGTTCAACATCCACATTAGAAACAGCTTTTACTGCTATGCGCAAATAATACACTCTATTCAAATGAAACCTAAAAGGATATTTCATAGACTGGTCCTTTATGCATTCTTCACGTGTGTGTTCCTTAGTTTCGTATTCCAGGCCAAAGAGCTGCTATCATTTTGAATCTCTTCCAATATCTAGTTGTTACTACATACTGTTTTTGTTCTAGCTCTGTTCAGGAAGGCAAAAGCATTTTGTTGCAGCTGCCAAAAGCAGTAGACCACAATTCTGCTGAGTGTAGACGGCAGCTTTGAAAAGGTTATCACTTTAAGAAGACATACGAGTGTGTGTGCGTGTGTGTGTGTGTGTGTGTGCGCGTGCGTGCGTGTAAAGGAGACAGTGGTGAATCTGCTGCATTACAGACTATCAAATGCTCTCTAGAGCTGCAGTGCATGTTTGCTACAACTCTAGCTATTTTCACTACTTGAGGTTAAGTTTTGAAATTCAGGATAAAGAAAACTCTAAATCTGAAACCAATACCAAGGCATGGTAGTCCAGTTTCACCTAGAATCCTGAAAATGTAATGACATTGATAACAGTAATTAAATAATTTGCTGACATTTTAATTTTGTGGTACCCATGCTACTTGTTAGCAAATTTTTGACACAGTAGTTGAAACAAAATACAACTCTGTAACTGGATAAAGAAAATTAGGACAAGAGAACACGAAGAATGGAAAGCAGCAAAAAAGGAGACTCATGAAAACAGAAGGAAAAAAAAGCAATTGTAGAATAGCAATGCTCATAACATAGATTGCAAAATAATTTTAGTCTTCCTGTACTGTGGAGGAAAACTAGCTAAGGCAGCACCCTCTCTGCTGGATTGTGTATATCTCCTATTGATGTCTGGTTTAAGTGCATTTAAAGAACATAGAGGGAACTTCTGCACCTCACTAGGAGTTGACTATGTTCATGGGTGGCTGAGTACTTAAAAGTAAATCTGAGCATCGCAGCCATCAAATCTTATGTTTCTAGCCTCCGGGCACAGCCAATTGTAGGAACACTAAAAGTTTTAACAGTTAAAAACATAGATGAAGAAATAGCTTGATTTTGTTGATGTGATCATTCATCTGCTGTATTCTGCCTTAACCAAATAGGCCCATTATTAGCCTGATACTCATTTAAGATTGGGTTTGCTTTTAGCTTCATTCTTTTCACTGAGTCATCTTTCTGCTTAGTTACAACTATAAAAGAGAAATCATAATATGCTAATTTGCTGAAGAAATGAAGAGTTTGTGTAAATTAAAGTATATTTGAACATTGGGATAATTTTGATGAATAAAATAGGATGTGAGATATTTCTGCAATTTTTTTACCGAAAGCATTTCTCTCTGTCAGAGCTAGTTTCCCCAGAATATGAATATACATGTACAAAACATAAATGAGCTTTGCTGTGGTCACTCATAAATTTTAAAATGCAGTTTACTGCTAAGTGTATTAAGTAGCACAAGAAAAGGAATGGCTAAGAAGCCCAGAACATGACAGCCATCTGGGGTCATACTAACCAGTATTACCACTACAGATCCTAAGTGAAAACTGTGATCCAGCAACTCTTATGAAAGCAGTTCTTAAGCCTTGCATCATCAGTCTTCTGCTGTTCAGAATGGCTCTGTGATTGGGGAAGGCTTTGTTCCAACTCTGCCCAGCAGGGCTGTCTCTGCAGGTTCCCACAGTGAGGGCAAGCTCACCACAACTCCCCATCCACGTCCTCACTGGGGTCCCCTGAGTAGTCCTCACTCCTATATCACTGATACCACTCCTACCTCTACAAAGAGCACCTGAGGTCCCCCAACCACTCCCTTTCAGTTGGCATTTTAAGCCTGACCTCTGTGCACTGTAATCATCTAATGACTCCACCTTTGTAACTTACCTTTCACTGCCCTTCAGCATCCACACTGGTCCTACTGCATCAGCTTAATTGGATGGGTTTGTACTCATGAAACTGGCTGAGAGAGTTGCAGGAAGCTCAGAAGAGGTCACACCAAGGGTGTAACAGGCCAAGGTGACAGCCATGGCCTAGAGTCACATTAGACTCCACCTCAGTAAATGCAACTTTTCTTCTTTTCTGTGTCACAGCTACTCTCAGGTTCCCATGTTGGTTGTCAATACCCGGTATGTCTCAGATATTCTCCCACATATGGGGAACATGACCAAATGCTAAGGGCTGTCACTGTCAACCTCAGGTCCTTTTTTATCACTTTCATCACTAGTCTTCCACCTCTCTCATGCAATCACAAACTCCTCTTTCTCCAAATAAGGAATGACCAACTCTGGGCTGTGAGTTTCAGGATACGCATATTCACCTTCATGTTCTGTGTGACAAGCCAGCACTGGCTCTGAAAAGGAGCATCCTTATTTCCATATTCCCCCATCTTACTCTGTGTCCCATGCTTCAAACAATGGTCAGTATCTCATAGGAAATGGTTATTCCAGATTCGTGGCAGAAAAGTTGAGCATTTTTTAAGTGTGCAGCTATCAGTGGTCATATTTTGGAGCTGAGCTCCGTGCTGGTTGCCATTGTTATTCTCATAATTACTCTAAGGTAAAGCTAATAGGCCAGCTGAAACTACGATTCCCACAGAGCTCAAGCAAGGCCATCTGCTGACTGGACTATCTGATGTCTTTGCTACTGCTGGTGTCTCAGACATGGTGACACCACTGAGAAGCAATAGTTTACCCAGTTGGGTCAAGTCCACTGGTGAAACAAGTTTTACTTCACTGACATTTTAGTTCAGATGCATACAGTATATCACCAATGTGCCATCTGGGAATGACCTGTCTTTTAAAAAGAGGCATAACCCAAGTTCAGTAGATGATTTTCTGCACCAGAGGTAGAACATAGGAGGGGACATTCCCAGTCTGCTGAGGAATTAGTATAGCCTTTTTCACAGCATACTGAGTCAAGGGACCAGATCGTCATTGTGAAAACAAAAATTAATTTTCTCTTAGTCCAAACCAATCATTATTGAGATAAACAGTACAAATAAAATTTATTTTCCTCAAAGAAGAGGGCCAGTTGGAATAAAGTAAACCTGGAAAGCCACTCTACATCTAATAGCACTCAAGGGACTGTCTGCCCCATTCCAAGGTTAAAAGAACAACAAGAAATAATCCAAATGAATATTTACATGCAAACTGTCCCTAGTTCTGGGACAAATTGTGTTAGGTGGATCCCAAAGTTAGAAATTATTTCCATAAAGGCCACCCTTGGCTAACCAAATAGCCTTTTAATAGCACATACAAAACCTGTATGAACTTTAATAAGCTGATCAAAACATTAACTTTTTACAGACATCTCCAAGTTTACCAAACCAACATTTTACTTTTTTAAAGTCTCTGCTGCTTTCTCCTGAGTTCCTCATTTTGTGTCTACTGTGCATTACACTTGGTTTCTGGATCAGTAAAAAATATGCTAATGAGATTGTCTCAACCAGGAAAAAAAATAGAATAAGTAGATGTGCCTCTTCCTTCTTTTGTGCAAAATGCAAATTTGTTGGTTGTACGGAACTGTTGCTAGAAGTTGAGGGGTCCATGAGAAGCAGAAGTTTGACAACCCACTGTGGCACACATCCTCTGGAGTGTGAGCATCAGTGGCTGAGCCTGCAGGACTGGAGAGCAGTGGGAATGTTGCATGGGTTTCAGATCTCATGAAATTTCACTGTGCCTCTTTTAGTCTCAGTCTCACGTTTGCAAAGTGGAAAGACCCACACAACTGTCAGTGGGACTCATGTGTCTTAGTCACTTTTGACAATCCCTCTCAAGGAGATTGGGCAGCTTAGAGTGCAGAAGCTACAGTTTATGCTTTAGAAACTGTATTGTTCTGGCTTTTCTTTCTCCCAAAACCAAGATCTTCTCTAACTCTGTTTTACTTTGTTCACTGTAAAAGTTTTCATTTACTTTGTTCATTTCTTTTCTGTCACAGATATCTCAAGGAGAGGTGTTTGCCATTTGCTGCACTCTTCAACAAAAGTCTCTCAAATAAGGAGATTTTCCTGCTTTCAAAGCAGAGTGCATCAGTTCCCGGACACATCAGCCTTTCCCTGTCCTGTACTGCATTACGTCTTACTCACTGATTCACTCTCTTTTACCTCCTTCTACACAAAAATAGTTGAGACAGACAGTTTCTCTGTGTTCAGTGGCTACCTTATATACTGTTAGTATCATCTCCTACTTTTGCAAAGAGGAAAAACAAGGACAATAACAATATAGCACTGATCTATCTATCTATCTATCTATCTATCTATCTATCTATCTATCTATCTATCTATCTATCTATCTATCTAACCATCTATCTAGTTATGTGTTTGTTTGTTTGTTTGTTTGTTTATTTTTAGATTCCTCATGTACATCCTCCTCCTGGCATTGGTGAAGTGCTTATGTGACACCATTTATCTCTGCTATGCCATGTATAATAGAGTGCCCTAGTTCCCTCAGTGCTTTCCACACAGCATCCCCTTTCCAGCTTCAACTGGCCACCTGTCCTCTAATATCCACTTCTTCTTCATATGGAATGGATTATTTTCAGCAGCAATTTAGCATACTCTTTCTCTCTCTTTATCTCTGTCTCCCTTCAGAGAATTGGCAACTGAATCATCCTTTACACCAGGGATAAAAATAATTATGGAAGGGCTAGGAAGCTCCATGAGTTTCAACTTGCAGAGTTTCTGTTGGGTTTGCCCATGAAGGGGCGGGGGAGGGAGGACAGGGTGTGGTTTTACCCGTAAGCTAAAAATACAAAAGGCAAACAGTGGTTCCAATAAGAGTAAACTATACATTGTACCCAGTGTTATTATTCTGTATTGGTTTACAACCTACCTTTCATGAGGATATGATAGTGATTACTTCACTTCACCCATTGCTAATACCGTGGGAATTGGTAACCATTTTACTGATGGCAAAGATAATTTGGGTCCAAGCAGAAAAGAGAAATGACTTATCCAGGCAAAAAGAATGGAGTTCTTACTACTTCAGGACAAGATTAAAGCCTGGAATTGGAATCAAATCTTTGTGGTCAGGGAGAATCTGGACACAGCCATGACTGAAAGGCAAAGAAGCAGACAGCGTGGCCCAGCAGGTGCCAACCAGCCTTCTGGCTTAGGCAGGGCTGCAGACTTGGCAAGAACTTCAAGGGCTCAGGAGTAGGAGGAAGACAAAAGTCCAGACCTGGGGTGGGCGCTGTCAGAGCGAGCCTGAGAATCTCTCTAAGGGTGGGAGAGGAAGCTAAGGTGAAAAGATTGTCTTGGGGTGGAGACTGCCATTGTGGGAGATTTGTCCATTCAGTAGTTTCCAGGAATTAGGACGGGGATTTTGAACCAGGACAATTAGTCCTTGGGAATGCATGTTTCACTGATGTTAATTCCATTGCTTGGTTTTTACAGATCGGGACAAGAAATATTTACCTCAATTTGTTTTTAACAGTGTTGTGTATGCCTTTGATGACTAGATCAACCTGATAAGATAGGAAACAGAAAATATCAGATTGGTTTGAGCAAAAATAAAAAACCAAAAACAAAAAACCAAAACCCAAGCTTATAACTATATCTTTAATAATTATGATATCTTTGCATAATTTTTTAGAGCTCACCAATATCAACTTTGAGTCTCATATGGTGCTGTACTGAGTTTTTCTGAAATATTATATTTTATGGATTTAAAAAAATAGTAGTGAAGGAAAAAAAAGTATCATGTTGTTTTGCATACTGCTTTTAGGAAGATCTTCCTTCTGCAAGGAACCTTATAATTAAACTTAACGAACAGTCCTATTGTGAGAGACCTAAACAATTTTTTAAAGTATTAATTTATGTCTCATCAATTAGTCCAGACTGTTGTCATCAAGATGATCTTTCCTACATGGTCCTTTGACTATGTCATCTCCCTTTTTATAGTCTCTGAGTCACTTAATTCAATCTCTTATTAGTTTCATCTCACGTTCATTTTTTCTTGTGATTGTTTTTAAGGTTATAAGCCACATTGTCTCTGCTTATGCTTTGTACTAATTCCTTTTCACACTTACTCATTATAAGCTTCCCTGCTCTCCTGATGGCTCCAGCTTTTATCTCCAAATCCCCTTCCCTGCTCAGAAATGCTTCCATCATTTCTTCCACTCAACACCTAGGCTGACATAGCTCTCACAACATAAGTTCTTCAGCCTTCTCCCTTTTTCTGGTTTAAATTGCTACAGAATTCCAATTTCTACATAATCACATGGAAATAATAATATTTTCACAATTAAAAGATAATGTCTTTTGTCACTAGGGCATATAAAACACCGACCATGTAATCATGTGCAGCACAATGTGAATTGTGAATTGTCCCACCTCTTTCTGTCTTACAGTCCAGCCGTATTCAAGTCCTGTGTACAGACCGTAACATCTTCAGTGCAAATATGAATTGTTGATTTTTGCAGGATGCTTTCAGATTGATACAGGGACAGCAACAGTAATGGTGTATTATATGCAGATATTTCATGTAAAGTGATAATTTTAAACCTAACAATAATTTGTTGTCAATGATGCTGACTGCAAAATCAGTAGGTAAGTCAGAACCTTGCCTACAATGTTCTCATTTTATTTGAAAATCTGCTGTGTGTTTGTTTTTTTTACTAACAATTTCAAGTTAAAAATTAAAACCAATTGATTGGAAATAGTTCTGTTTGTAATCATCTGCCCATTCAGAGGTATTAAGTAGGTGAAGTGTGTCCTTTCTACATAATTTTGAAAGCCATGTGCTGTTAGAGGACAAAACAGGTGAGTAAGATGCAACACCCCAGTCCTGTATAACACTATGTGAAAATATAAGCCATCTTCAAAAAGCAGATGAAAAAGATCACTAAGTAAATAAGAAATCAATTCAACAAAATGTTTTTAAAAGGGACTTTAGAGATACTTAGGAAACTAATATACTAACAAAAATGAAAAACAAACCAAGACAAACAAACAAAAAAACCAAACATAGTGTGGTGATTGACACCAAGGGCATCAAGTACCCCAATTCTGACATGGTGTGTGTGTTGCCAAATAGCAGGCATATCCGTATGAGTAAGACTGTGAAAAATTAATTGTTCCTTGTAGAATTTTAAAGTACATTCTGTAGCAGGACTCTTTACAGCATTTTAAAAAACATTTTACTAAAATGTAGGGGCAAAGTCCAGCTCCATGAAAATCAGTGCTTTAAAGTTTAGACAAATAGTTGTTCTAATTCTTATCAACATGGATACCAGTCTATTAATATTGGGGATTGGGTTATATTTCTGTTTCCTGAATGTTATACACAGTAGAGTGTTTGAAACAGAAGATATAATTCAAGTTCTAATTCAAGCATGTATACTACATTTATATTCAAACCCATGGAACAAAGTCTTGCACATATCGTGCCAGCAATTTTGCAAATTGCTGAAAGATAAAATGTATATAGGGTACATCAGCTGACGGTTGTGGTTTGCGTAAAGGGCTTTATAAGTCTTTCTTTCTGAATAAAATTTTTCAGGTTTTAGTTACAGAAAAATAATAGATATGATAAATGGAATCTGTTTTTAGCTTGTGCTTACGATTGTTCCAGAACTGTTTTCATAAAAATATATATAGCTCTAATTCCGTTTTTGCTTCCCTGCTGTTGTAAATGGATACAATAAGAATTTGATCTCATTTCTATATTACTTGTGAAGCAGCTTTCCTTGATGAGCTTCTTAATCTGTTCTTCTGAAAAAGATGTCATAAAAAAATAACTTCATCTTTGAAAAAACAGAGAAGTAGCTGGTATCACCATAGTCATCTCTATAAAAATGTGATGACTTGTGACTGATCCTTTCCAAAACAAAACAAAATAAATAAAATAAAATAATATTAAAATGCCTTAAATATTGGATGAAGAATAATGTAGCAATACCCCGATATAACCAAAAATAATTATGCACTCTTTCAAATGTTTCTTTTTTATTAAGCTTTTACTTACAGATGCAGTTGAAAAATGCAGTAAGCAATTTTATTATTTTCACTGAACAGCATATAACTAAAAGGGTTAATCTGAAATCTTGGACTAAGCTCTGAAATGACCGGTCTAGGCTAATGTTTTAATCAGAATAGCAAAGCTCTGCTGCAGATCCCGCCAAAGAAAGGATTTTCCATAAAAGAACCAGACATAATAAAAGAAAATTGCTTTAAATTACCCTGATCTTCATTCTGACTCATTCTGGGATGCTTTCTAACAAGCCAGGACAAATCTGAAAGAAAACCCAAATAAATATTTGTTGTCAGATTTAATATCTGGTAGATACTATTTCTAAAGAATCAAATTATTTAAGTCACATAGATTCCAATGTAATTCTCTGAAGAAGACGTGTTGAAGACAAGTGGATGTTAAGGTAATGCTGTAAAATAAAATTAAGCAAGAACAAATTAATAAGGAGAATTACAGGGTTGCATTTAGAGCTGGACCATCCAAATACCTTGGTGATTGCTAAGAATGGTAACCATATTTGCAAAGAAAGGAACTCGTATTCTGAAATGAAATAATGCCTCTTAAAAAGTAGAATCTTTCTGGCTAAAGTTTTTAAGATAAAGGTTGCCCTTTAGACTTGAAGACAAGTGTTTTTAAATAAGTTATTAATAGCAGTGTGTACTACTAAAATATCTCACTAAATTCAGGTTAACTATACCCAGAAAATCAAAATTAAAGTTTCCTTAAAAAGCTAAGTTAGATATAGAGGTCACTGAATATGAAAATCTAACCTTGTGGACACAAGCTAGTGTTCCTTTGATGTAAATATCCTGCTTTTATATTGAATTAATGTGTGGAGCAAAAAGAAAATACTGAGTTCTTGGTTGAGTTCAGTTTTCTTGATATCTTTTAAAAAGAGACTTTCAGGCAATTGCTTTTGTTTTATTGCTGAGATAAAACACAGAATCCAGACAATTGAGTTAAACAGCAATGTTATTTTTTTACAAAAGCATTTAGTAAACTTTCCCAAAACGCTGGATCCTGTTTGTACCTGAGACAGTGTGAGAAACTTGGGGAAAAAGATTGGATTCAGGAATTAGACAAAGAATATATCTAAAAGGTGCTGTTAAAATCCCAAGTTAAAATTCTCAGCCTTTCACAGAGCCTTCAAGGGAAATTTATTATATGCACAGTTTAATTGGCTGAGGAGAATATTGGGCTACTGGGCCAGTACAGACTTACTGTAATAACAGAGTGTTTAAAGAGGTCAGCTCGCCCAGTGATGTCTTCAGAGGAGATACTGACTCCGCATTTTTAAAAAGCCATTTATGTCTAGGGAAGCTGATTAAACCAGCCAGGCATTGTATGTCCTCTGCCTTTGGGAAGGATGGCAATAGATTTTTAATAAATGCATAATATTTACTGGGCTGTATGAATATTCAGAAGCTAAGGTGTTTAAATTCTGATTATCTTTTGTAACTGCTTACCAGCCTTAGAGTTTTAAGGTTTGTCAGCATTCCTGTTTCACTGGGTTGGTAAAGAAAGAACCACACTAAATCTAAAGAAAATCCTTCCACTGTTATTTGTTCATAATGATTTTGTTTTAAACCATCAAGTATTGGTGGAATTCAAGCTGCACACAGAATTCACTTTATAGAGGTTTATACACTGATTGATATGTTTATTAATGTTTAGTGTAAAACTGAGCACAAAATTCCTATGAAATTCACCACTTGGTCCCAAAATATGGAGAGTAGGCTGCAATATGCACCGGGATGGCAGCAGTACTGCTGTAGGAAGGGGACCCCTGTGTTCCAGTGTGGGGTTCTCTCAAGGGCAAATAAACGCAGCTGTGCTTTTCTCCTGTGTTCCTGCTGGAGCTGATTGTGGTCTATTTAAGCCTCTGTTTTGTCTATAATCTCAAAATTATGTTTTTGTCCATGAGACTGGAGGTTGCAATTCATTTCCCACTGGTGTCCAGAAGGCCCAGAGTGTCCAGAGAAAGTAAGGAAAGTTAGGGCTTGCGCCGGACTCCCGAGAACAGACAAGTTCGATGAAACCAATTGAGCTTCTGCGAGGATGGGAAAATGTGCCTGCAGCATCCACGGCAGCCGCGCGGCCACGGGCGCCGCCGACGGGAGAGGAAGGGGCTCCGGGCACTGCAGCAGCACTGCCGGGGCCCCGGGTGTGGGTTGGCTCAGCGGTACTGCAGCCCAGAGCTCCCGGGGCCAGCCTGCCCGGCGCACACGGGGAGGTGACCCTGCTGGGTGCCAGCCTGCCCGGTGCACGCGGGGAGGTGACCGTGCTGCCTCGCCTGGGGACAGCCAGGGACTTCTGAGCACGGCACCATTCATCTAAGCACTAGGGGAGTATAACTGATGAAAATGTGGAAATCACTCTATGCAGGCACTGCAGAATTAAGGAACAACTGGCAAGAAAATTGGAGGTTCTGCCTTTTGGAGGTAGGCATGACAGTGAGGGGACGAAATGATTTTGTGGATCTGGCCCTTGGGGCCTGTCTAAAGTTGCTGTTCTATTTATTATGCAGCTTTTAACAGGTATACAGAAGATGAGAGAGTTTGGCATTTTCTTGCCTGCCCTGCCAGCACTTCTTTGACAAGACCAGCCTTGTGTAAACAGTCTGAACCCAATGGTATTTGCTTAACATTTTAATTGGGAAATATTTTAAAGGGAGGGAGCTTGAGGTGTCCTTTGTTTTCTGCCTGGTGGTTTCCCATGTTTCTCATGAAAGGGAACAGACTCAGCTCTTTTGTCTATTCTCTGTTTTCTTCTTGTGCTAGCATATTAAAAAGACATCAGAAGGCACTTGGCTATTTGTAACAGTCCACCATATAGCCATCTTTGTGGTAAGGGCAGGCCTGCTGCCTCTTGCTCTAATCATGCCATAACTGTGAAAGGCTTTGTTAAAGCAGGCAGTTCTATTACATACAAATCTGTCATTTTCTTAACAGCCAGGAATAATTGTGCACATTTATCTTTCCATTTTCGGGAAAATAGTGAGAAAAATGTTCTGTCACAACAAAACCAGACGCAACTATGGCTTTTTCTTTGTTTCCAATACGTGATTTTCAAAATTTTCATCTCAAAGTTGGTGTTTAAACACTTGGAAGGGACATCTGCAGGTGAAATTTTTATTTTTGTGGATTGCTGTTGTTGCTAAGGTAGACAGACATGCTGCTTGTTGAGAGCAGTATTTCAATTGGCCACTTGGCCCCTCCAGCAGGTGCTTCAGGGCAGCAGCACCAACTTCCCAATGAGCCATGAGCAGCTCCACTTCTGCTGGACCACGGTAGCAGCTCCTTTCAGCACACCCTGTGTGAGCTGTTGGGCACAGCCAGCGAGGCCGGGGCTTGAATCCCAGCTCTGTGAGCACCCCCAGCACACAGTGACTGGGGTGACATCACTAATGGGACTGGTCCACTGCTGAGCAGGGCTGCCAGCTGGCAGGCACGGCACCTCCCCAGTCAGTGGGACAGGCTGCAAGGGTGGTTCCCCTAGTGCCAAGAAGGTGTTTTGTAAAAGAGCTCAGCTGGGATTTTCTGAGATCTCAGCAGATCCACTCTTGAAGTGAGATTCACTGGGTCTTTGCATGGGTCTGCAGAAAGGGAGTTTTTCTCACTTTCTCACGCTCAGCCTGCTTTGAAGAAGCTGCAAATTCCACAGTCAAAATCTGCCTCATTCCTAAAAAATTCAACCTGGTGTGTGAGAGCAGCAAAGACATGGCCTCCTGCTAGTCAAACAATTGCCAATGGATCTTTTCCTTATCTTAAACAGAACAATTATATTCCATGGATATCTTTATTGCCTCTGATAAGAAAGGTTATGTTTTCATACAGTGTGTTGCAAGTGTTTTATGATATGTAGGGGTTTGCAAAGCACTCAGAATTAAAACCTGTGGGGAATAAAAATTCTCAGCAGATGTAAATCAATGTAGTTGCACTGAAATCAGCCGGGAATCTATCCCTCTGTATCTTTATAGCTCAATCTCTCCGTATCTTTATAGCTCACTGGATGGACATAAAGAACAAACACTGAAATAAATTTGACTTCCAAAAGATTGCCAGAAAAAATTCTATATAAACTAAAAATTGAACTCATGTTAAATAATAATTTTATTTATTTTACATTATTTTAAAAAATCCCTCTTTCTGCTATTACTTTATTGTAGAAACTTTTATCTAACAGCTTGAGTCAGAACTGCTTGGAATATTATTCAGGTTCAGAAAGAGTTCGGAATATGTGTTTTTTCTAAGCTTCTTATGTTTTGTTTGTTATTTTTGGTGGGACAGGACGGGGTGGGGGTGGAGGATATAGAACTATCTCATTAACAGTTTTCTTGCTTTTTGGAGAACATCAGAAATGTGTTTTGCCCATCTAGCCAGGATGTTAAGTAGTTGAGGTCTTGCTAGGAAAACATGATGTACCTTACAGGAGAATTTTTTATAGAATAACTCACTAATGTACATCCAAAGTTCTTGGTCCCAACAAACTTTACCGTTCCAAATCCTGATCCTCCAGTACCTAGCATTTTGAATCATATGTTAAAATTTTAGCTAAGTATATGTAAAACTGGTGTACAAGTTATTCATGCTACTGTAAACGGAGGACCGAATTTTACATCATCAGGGATTTGACTCTTACAAATTAATGGATTTGAAGAAAATGAAAAGCAACAAAGAATCAGAAGTCTTAATTCTCATAATCAGCTTTCTCTAGCATGACATAATGCTGAGTTTTGAAATCTCTTAGGCAGGCAGAGGAAAACCAAATTCATAACTGAGCAACAGAAACTACATGAAGGCCCTTTCAAAAGTCAAAGATTTTCACTCAGCGTGTACTTAAATGTTGGGTTTAAAGCTAAGTACATTCTTGAAGGCATCATATTCAGAAACTAATGAGACTCAATTATAAAAAGAGAAACCTCTCTTTCTATTTTAAATATTTTTTTCTCATAATTTCTTAAGTATGGTTTCAACAACGCACTTGAAAAGCAGTGAACTTTTGAGAGATGTCTACTCGAAAGGCATATGGAAACTCCCAAAATCTTTTTTCTCACATGTTTAAATAATAATTGTGTTTCCATTTAATATCTAAATGTTTCATTCTGCTGCACACTAAATACACTAAATATATGCATGTTCTTCTTGGATGGTCTTCTTTTCTATTTTGTCATCACTCTAGTTTGGTGTTACCTTCCATAGTTATGTTTTTTTAACTAAACTCAGCATGGAGCTCCAGCAGTTCTTAGCATATTTGCTGATTAAAAAGCAAAGGTCATACTAAAATTATTCTCACATATTCCTTTCTGGGAAAGGTAGTTTGGGCAAAGCATGAGTTTCTCTTCAGAGCAGAAAGATCCTCCTCACAGAACACTCAATTGTGGTGTCCCAGGTGCTTTGACATGTAAATGGAACACCACAGGCATTAAATAATTGGGTCAGATATCTCCAAGATCTTTATTCTACTGTCAAACACAATTTAGATCAGATAATTCCCAAAGATAAAAGAACTTGCTCCTACTCCCATTAAACTCAAGAAAAACATTCCCCATTGGTAGCACTCTGGGCAGACCCAAACCTGAAGATGTTATTTCATATTCTATTATTTGGTCTTCTCTCACACTTTTTTGTCTGGATAAAATTTTTTTCTCCATAATATCTTTAAATTCCCTGATTGATTCTTGAATTTTCTGCTATCTGATTTCTTTAATCTCCTACTTTCCTTCAGTGACATATTTTGTTGCAGATTCTGCTAACTTTTAACACGAGCAATTGATCCTCTTAATCCTATGGCATATTGTTGGAAATTAGCAAGGCCTTCAGAGAAATCAAAGGCAAGATCACAGTGTCCTACATGCTCATAAAGATCACTGCCCTGCAAACACATGATAATGACTTTGTGCGTAGAGCAATTTCATTGAGTTCAGAGCTTTGATGCTACAATTTATTTCATGTACTTGGAGCCACGTTGAATATATTGGGTTTCCTCATAAGTCCGTGAATAATAAGGATTGGGGCATAAGATGACTTAGGGAGTAATAAATCAGTGGCATTAAGTATGAGAAGCTTGCTCTTTGTAAAGCTTCTTTGAAGTGTAAATATTGGGGCATCATTTTGTTAGTAGCCTGTTTTGTTCTCTCAGGCTCAGCTGGTAATATAACATGGAGCTTTAGTAGAATGACTAAAAGTGGAGAAAAGCTCAGCAAATATTTCAAGAAGCTGAACATTATTTCCATGTAATTATGAATACTGTTGACCACATTGTTGGGGTTTTTTCCCATTTTTTAAACTAATATGCCCAAACTAGAAAATTCAAAGAACTTCTGAAATATGTTAAACTAAGCAATCACAAGTTATGTTGTAGCAGTATGGCAGTAACATTTCTTTTGAAGAGGTAGGAAGAAATATTCCATATATCTCAGAATAATCAGCAGTCACTTTCTATTGACCATTCATGTTAGGGATTCACACAAAAACCTACTTTGGCCAAAACCACATCTGATTCAGAAGAAAACCCTTGCATGGGTAAAATTTAGCACCACCTATAACCAGGGTTATGCCATTTTCTCACTACTATTTTATTAATATTACTTTGCTATAACTTTGGTTAGTAGAATAAGTTTCAATAGGCTGAATTGATTGTATGATAATATCATGTAATTTTATGTAATTTAAAAAGAATTCAATTAGGAAAACTACAAAAAATAATTTCTTACCCAAACCTTATGATAGATTACTTTTATTTTAAAACTATTTTAATTTTTTTTTAACTTTCATCATTAATTTGATATCTTCAGAAGAATTACTTGGATAGAAAAATAGTAGGGAGAAAATTGTGTTAAAATTATATCAGATTAAGTGTTCCTCAAAATTAACTCAGTTGAAGAATCAGCTCTAAAATTTGCACTAATATGTCTGCATGAAATGTGCCCCAACATTATTTCCCTCTGAAATTCAAGCACATTTTAGCTTCTAATTTTTACAGCATTTACATCACTGCTGAATACTTGTGCAGATTTTATATTCTGTTGAGAAAAAATGTCAATTTTGCTTAAACTAAATTATGCATGTTAAGTTTTGGAACCATTTAGTTTTTTCTCTGAATGATACAATGCTCACATTAAATATAGATTGACCCTGGGAGGAAGTAGCAGGAGGCAGTGATTTTTCTGTGTTGTGGGAACTGGAAGACCTGGGTCTGTTTCCAATTCTGCCACTTAATTGTTATATCACCTTGAGCAAAGTCTCGCTAACAAAGTCAAATTTAAGTGCTTCAAGTTATACATCCAGCTTCATATTCAAGAACCTAAATATGCAGATATTTATGAATGAGGGAGTTATATCATACACACAAAGTCAGGCTATTTATTTTATTTACTTAGTAAGAATTTTTGGTAGAGAGTGTCAGGCTTATCAAATTTCAAAAACATGAATGGAAATTTTTTGTGCCATCTGCAAAGGGAATAAGTTAAATTCTTACCAAATGGGAAGAGGTCACTATAAAACAGGGGACAATGTTCATGATATGTTTTTAAATCTTCAGAGAGCATCTGTGACATACAGGAAAAATTCACTGCTACGATTGCCACATATTTGCTCTGCAATGGTGCTTTCTTTGTGAAGCATTTCAAGCTAGCAGGATTAAGCAGTTCCAAATAAACTAGAAACTGTGATGTTGGCAGAAGAGAAGATCCTGCATGAGACTTTGCTTTGGGAAATGGCTCAGAAATAAGAGAGTGTATGGCCAGAACAGTTGTGGGCAGGGCCTGGAGAAAAGAAAATGTCAGGAATAGGATTGGGACAGACAAAAGACTCAGTAAAAGGTCTAAGTATATTTAATACCTCTAAAAACATTTAGCCCTAAGTGAAAACAAACAAACAAGAAGCACAATAAATTCTCTTTTTTCCCTTTTACAACAAAGTAATGTGCACAACCACTCTATTAGCCAGACCTTGCAAGAGAACAATTTCTGGGCTGAATGGAAAAATCCAAAACCCATCATGAGAGAGGAAAAGGGAATATGTGGAAGAATCTCCCAATATCCAGGGCAGGCTGGTGTTCCCCTGCCTCTAACCAAACTACGCTGTGCATCACAGAGAAGATACAGCCCTGAAGCGTCTAATACAGAGGAACACAGAGTTATGGATTGCAGGCAACTATTGGAATATGGTTCTAATTTGAAAAATCTCTTTCATTTGACTGCTCTGCACTAGGATGACAAAGCCATGTGGTTTTGCTACTATATCAGGATGAGAACAGATTGAACCTGTTACATATGATCAGTCCTTCTGTGAAGAGAAAGTGTTGTTCTCTCAGCCCCCAGTTTGATTTCTACACTAGCTATGTCCTGTTCTGCCCTAAACACATGTCAGCTCATGCTTGAGTGCTCATTTCAACACCGGTATTGTGTGAGCAGCTGTGCTCACATCTGTTGACAATGAAGGGATTTGAGCTGTTGAGGTGCCATACTCCTTTGCTTTCGGTCTGCTTGTAATGAGGACCACAGCCAAGATGAATTCTCTTCTAGGTCACTTTGTTTGGGAATTAAACACTGCAGCACTCATGTTGCTGCTCTGCTATGCCATTTGTCTGTGCCTCCGTGGCTGCTTGTTTCCACTCCCATGAAGACATAGCCCTTAATTTACAATCCTACACTGAATCCATTGCGCTGTTCTATCACAAATCTCGAAAATCTGTATACCGACAAGACACAACTCTACTTTCCACAATACCATGTTAGCTGGTGTGTACTCAGCTTCTCTTTTTTGCTTATTTTGTGTTGCATGTTCTATGTGCTTTTTTCTCCCTCCTCTGCTATCAGTGCCCTGAAGACCAGGCAAGTGTTCCAGAGCTGTATGCAAGTCCAGAAGGGCTTCTGTCAGCAATCAGTGAAAGAGAAATTCAGTGTTTCAGGTCCTAGGCTATTTAAATCATTGAAGTTATGGATTTCATACTTTATATAGTATCTGTTGATCCCTTGTCTTATTCTTCTGTAGTCAAGGGGCCTTAATCATAACTGTGGGAGGTGCCCCTCCATCTGAATCAAACTCTACATTCACGAGTCATGTCAAATTCAGGAAAAAACAGTAAAGGAATTGGAAACTTAGATGTCTTGAAACAAAACCATTGATTGTACAGTCAATGTATATAAACTATCAAACTATCTAAACATCTAAACTTATGCATCTTTTACAAAGTAAGATAAATACTGATTTTACACACCATCTCATTCAGTTGAACTGAATTTCCAGTCTGTTAAACCATATACATCTTCAGAATGGGTATCAAGGAGATGATGCAAGGGCAAAACATGTTGGCAGTACAAAATGTCACTTTCTTGCTTCACAATTTACAACACATTTAATACAATGCTATAAAACTTCACAGTGGGCATCTCTTTGAATGTGCAGCTCACTATCAAGTATAACAAACTCAGTTTCTTAAAAAGCATTCAAATGTCATCCAGGGCAAAATTCAAATTGTCAGAGCTACCTTTCATTCATGGATTTAAAGTGAACCTTACATTCATTCCCCTCTCCACCATAAACACAAACGCATGCCTGTTTTCTACTGTGGGTATAATTCAAGAATATAAGAGTAGGAAAAATCATTTATATTCTCCTTATAACAGAGATTAACTGAATAATTTATAGATTCCTTATCGTGCTGCTTTATTCATAAGTGGGTGTGGTATGACTTACAAAAGGAGGTGCACAGCCAATGCTAAGTCAAGGTGAATCACAGATATGATTTCAAAAGTGTTGGGGTTGTGCTCATTTGTGTCTCCTGATGCAATTAATTTCTTGGTTTGGGACACACTGTGCTGTGAGTATCAGGAAGCTGAACTGGGTAATTTGTCCGTCAAGAAGCAAGACCTGTTTTCCTAAGCAGGTTGGTCACCTGCCTTTGCACCAAAGACAATACCAATTTGTGGATATTAGATAAATAATTATTTTTACACACATTTATCTCTCCCTCATAAGATGCTTACCTCTAATATCTGTGCATGTTTCCTGGATCTAAGCCGCAATCTGATAATAAATTAAGTTTAACATACTTTAATTGTGGTTCTGTAGCATGTTTGACTTCCTTCTTCCCTCAATGGGATGCTCTTGTATGACTGCGTACTCACAGATAGTAGAACTAATTAATGAAATATTACTATCTGGTAGGCACATTGATTTATAATTTGCTTTTAAAGAAAAATGTTACACCATTTCAAGGTGGTGGGGCCTGGGACAATTTCCATGGTCTGTGTTAGCACAGCATGCGGTGTCATGGGGTCTGAATTTTCACGGGTGGTATCATAACACAAAGGAACAAGTGATGATAGCAAAATGGCAGCACTGAAAATTTCTAACTGCCAGTGATCAGAGCTGAAATTAACTCCAAAGCTCACTGACAAAGAAAAGCCTGGAGTTACAATGTATAAGTGAATAGGAGAGAATCAAACTCTTAAGTTGTAATGCATGAACAATGAAAATTTGATTAAATGAATGCTTTTGCTTGTAGGTTTCAGCTTTAAAATAATTGCTCTGGTGGGTTAGGGTAGACAGGGTAGGTCATAATTAGTGTACTAGAAAAATAATGTGAATAAATAACAAATTTCTCAAAGGCAAAAATCCCAGTGTTACATAACTTATGCTTAGAAATGACTGCTGGCTGGAAAGGTCTTTGAAAAATTCCATATTCATTATCCTTGAGGCAAAGAGAATTAAAATAAAGCAGAAAGCAGAGCCTCAAGAAGACTTCAGTGCAGACAGCACAGACTCAATTTCCATCTAAAGTAATGGTGTGAGCAATCTCACACCATTACTCCCAACTCCAATAAGTTCATTGTGTCCATATTACTGCCTAAAAGCTGCATACACAAAAGGAGAAACTAAGGTTTCTCTCCCTGCTCCATCTCATTTTGATAATGGAGTTCAGTATGATGGGAGTTTCGTGTCATGGATGAGCAGCCTAAGTGATAGAGAAATGAAAGGTTGTCAGCAGCCAAAGGCATATGTCGGACTGACACAGAATCACCAGAGACACTCCCAGGAAGTAAAATCCTGCTTCTAGGACATATAGGTTCTGTAGGTGTAAGTTGGCAGGAAAAAAAATTATTTAATTTGAGCATTTTCTGCTATAAGTCATCTACAGAGGCTAGAGGACCACCTATTTAAGGAAGATTTAAAGGGAAAAGAAAACCCAGACTATCAACACACTGTCTCATGTAAGTTTAGCTGGTTCTTCTCTGCTTATACCAAATCATGACCTATATAAACAGTGATGTATATAAACATCCTATATGCAGCACATTCAGTTGAATAAACAGTTTGCGTACTAATGTAAACGGCTTAGGTGTTTTAATGTGCTGGTGCTATAGCAGGTTCTTGTTACAGACTTTAAAACTCAAAAGGAAATGTGCATATTCAGACTTTTTGGTCAAAAATAAACATAGGTACTGTGACTATTTTCTGCCTTGTTTTTACAAAATCTCTCAGTGCTATCAGTCAATTTCATGAAGTCATGCTTGATTGGTAACAGCTTTTTTGTTGTTGTTGTTTTCATCAGGAGGTGACTGTAAGTAGTGGTAGTGTGGGTTTTCCCCCCACATTATGAATCAAAGCATGAATACTTAAGGTTTATGACTGAGGCAGTGTCACTCCCTGCTTTCTAGGAAAATTAAAGAAGATAAAGAAAAATGTCTTGAGAGATATTTGCAATTTACCTAAAGAGGAAGAAGAAATTTCATAGAAAATTGAATCTGGTAGTTGATTCTATGGTGTTACATATCAGTTGAAGTTCTGTTGATGGAATTTCACCATTAAACTGCCATTAAACTCTGCTCTGTAAACATTGCTGTATAGCTGGTTACAAAAATATGATCTCTTCTTTATGCACAATAAGAAGGGGCTTCCAGAAGAGGCCTTCCCAAGTCTGTCATCAGCTAAATTAGGAAATGAAAATTGATTCCTAGGAGCCATGTTAGATAAGATATGGGTTCTTTTAAGAAATTCAACATTCAAAATATGGCTGAGCCCCTAAGCACAGCCAACAGAATTTTTTAAAAAAGCTGAGGGCTTTTACAAGGGGTAAGCCATAACGCTGCAGCATTTATTTCTTTCTTAATTACAGGTGTCAATGTCTGTACCATCTGGCCTGTCTCATGATAAAATTTCAACAGCCAAAGAGTGCACAACTAAATAGACAGTTAAAATGCATTTACTGTGTGTGCTGCTGAGTAAGCAATTGATGCCAGCAATAAGCTGAGTTTCCTCACATACAGATCCTAGAGCAGTTTTTCCAATTGCTCTATTAACATGTAGGACTAGAGTTTCCTTCATAAATGGGGCTAGTCAAATCATCAAGAAAAGGCCAGAGTAACAGAAAGATTATCACCCTGTATGGTGCTCAGATAAACTTTACAACTGGTTTCAGCAATTAGTGTATAGTTCATTTATTTGCAACTCAGATGTCCATACATGACAGTACATCTGCATAATATCACTACTTTGTAGCTCATATTGGGGTAGAAATCTACAGTGTGGTAAACACTCTGTTCTAGATTTACTCTGCCAAGTTTTAGGGTCCAAACTGTGATGTCTGTATTAAAAATTTAGTTTCCTTGTCTCTCTCCAGAGCAGATGAAGACAAACAGGTGCTTTGAGAGAGCAATTCAGTTCAAACATGAGATGAATTGCCTCTAGAAGCAACTGCCTGTGAACGCTGACAACCAATTTCCAATTGAATGCCAAAAGCTTGTAGGGTGGATCCAGACAACCTGCTTGTGTAGCAGACGCTGTCTATGCCCACAGATAGCCCATTGAAAGACCGGAAGGAAAACAGAGATTGGACTCATGAATCATAGAATGATTAAGGTTGGAAAAGAACTCTAAGATAATTGAGTCCAACTATTAGTCCAGCATCACTGTGTTCACCCCTAAACCATATCCGCAAGTGCCACATGCACATGCCTTTTAACACTTCCAGGAATGGTGTTCCATCACTTCCCTGAGCAGTCTGTTCCACTGCTTGACCCCCATTTCAGTGAAGAAATTTTTCCTCATGTCTAACCTAAACCTCCTCTGGTGCAACTAGAGGCCATTTCCTCTGATCCTGGTAGAGTTTTCTCCAGGTAGAGTTGTGTGGGCAAACATTTATGAAATATGTGCTAACAAAAGCCCCTGTATGTATCACTCTTGCACCAATGAGTGAAGTTGGCCCATCTGGAATGCAGAATAACCAGAGGATTTCAAATGTGATTCTTATCCCCTCCAAGCTATACACTGAAACTACAGAAAAGTGAGAAATTTTTTTGAAAGCTGTTCTTACTGCTAAGCAACAGGAATGCTGGCAACTGAGTGGTGCCTAATGTGGGATTGATGGTCCTTAGATCACTCTCTCAAGAGCTTCAGTTTCTGTTTTTGTCAAAAGTTTGTTGATTCATGTTTTCCCTTGCTATGATAAAGGACATCATCTGTTTTCAGATAAATACATGGAACTTCCATTGACATCACTGGGAGTTGTACATGAATAGCTGACACGAGGATTTGGACCTTAAAAGTTTATGGTGCCCTGAGGAGTTGTTTTTATGTATTTTGCTTGGTTTCATCTGTGACTATACTGGGATACAGCTGCTCAACCAAACAACAAACATATTTCAGGAACTCGAACTGTTCATGAAATACTATCTAGTACAAATAAAGGTAGCCTTAGGGCATGAAGCAAATATATGGAATTTTTGCAATATTCATGCATTTGCTTTCCATTACTAATGTTTTTCTCGCATATTCAGTGAATTACCCCATCATAGAATTTATTCATGAAAATATTACAGCAGAAATAAGGCATGGGATGAGGGGAGAGCAAAATATCAGTAAATATATGAGTTTTGATAAACTGTGTAGCAAATATTTCTAAAAATTATCATGAGAGTTCAGAAAAACTTCTACATACCTCCTCATGTTCTGACTAAAGAAAGATTTCATTAAATGCAAAGTATGCCAGAGAATATCATGAACATTATACTATTTTCCTCTTAAATGAAGCTATCTGTTTTATGGCAAATGATTGCAAAAGAAAAGCATTAGATAGGTACTCAGTCCTGATAGTAGATTAAAAGCTGTATCACATCTCCAGAGCACTATCAGACCAGTGTGAAGCAGTATTGCAGTGGCAATCACAGATGAGAAATGTGACACTGCAAGCCCCTTTCGGGGGCTCACTGGTGCCTCAGCTGCTGCAGAGCCAGGAGCCGCCATACTGAGTTTTCTTTCTTTCTTCTCTGGGATCATTAGGAATGAGTCCAACTCTGTCTTGAATTTACCTAAGAGGAATGACATTGTCATTATGTCTCCATTTGGTGCAGGTAAAAAAAGGAAAACATCAAAAGTTGACATTCTTGAAAAGATTCATAACTCTTACTGCCCACATCTATCTTTAAGGGAATTAAATGCAGTTGCTACATAAAGTTCTGATCCCAGAAGTTAGAAAAGTGAGTGGATCCCAAAACTTATGATTTCTTATGTTGCTTTTTAGGAGAATGCAAATTTTCTGTAGTCAGCTATCACAAGTTTCAAAAGCAAAATGCAGATTTCAGATGCTTTCTGAGCCTGCTCATAAACCGCATCATGGTTTACACTGTCATGATATAGCAACGATTTTGGGTTAGTGCCTAATATGTTTGTAAATATCAGAACAGAATAAAACTAATAAGAAACTGGGGTGAAATATAAAACCTGTGGCTAGAAGAGACTCTTAGTACAAGGAGAGCACGTACTTTTAATTAATTAGTCATTAAAATGAGCTAATGAGGGAAAATCTGTATGTCTTAATTTTTACTGTCAGAGCCTTTGATCCATGTTAGTGACTTTCAGTTCATGCCTTCCTGGAACACACACTTTAATTGAATACAAGATATTGGCTATATGCAGGTGTGACAGGGGGGAAATCTAAGATTTTGAGATGCATTATATGCTTTTAATTGATTAACTCATCCAAGATTTTGTGGGTTTTTTGTTGTTGTTTTTTGTTGTTGGTTTTGATTGGTTAGTTAGATTTTTTTCCTAAGAAAAATAAGGTTCATCCTTGTGAAAAACTATTGGATAGAGTATTTGGGGGGAATTTTCTTTATCTCTGATATAGAGGTGTTGATCATGATGTGTAGAAAAGACATCTCTGGGTTATCTTTAATGTCATGATTGTGACCAGGTTATGAAAAATCAACATAAATTATTATATTAATAGCTTTGCTTTTTCTGCTCATCCTATATTGTTTGGAATATGTATGTCTGCTGAAAACATTTCCTACACATGACTTCTTTTTTCTAGTAATGCTCAACACAGCCTGCAGATAAATGTAGGGCAAGAGAATGGGCTACAGTGAAAATGGAGAGTTGTTAAACTCTCATCATGAAGTACTTCCTGATCATGAATTGAGAGCTGAAGCTAAAATGACCACTGTGAACATCCAGGCTTCCTCCTCAATAATACAAGCCCTTGCTCTAAGAATTTGTGCAGCAATTAATTCCTCTAAGAGTTACAGTGTCTTTTTTAACAGCTTTGTTGGTTTGATTTTGGTTTTTTTTAGTTGCAGGATCTGATGTGACAAAAAAAAAATCAACCACTACTTCTCCCCTCCCCCCCCCCCCCCCCATTTGTCTGCCTTCAGCTAGCAGGGCACTGTATTTCACTATAGCCTTGCTTTGGCAACAGAAGCTTCTGCTGTCACTGTAGGTAATGATCAAAACATTTGTTTGTCACTCAGGGTAAATCCATGGCAAAAAACTATCCGCACTGATAGAAATGGACAGGTTTACTGCTCTTTTCCCTGTTCTGAAAAGTAGTTTTATTGCAGAGATAGAAATGGTTGATTGCCAATAAATCAGAAACTGAATGGAATACATTGACAAATATATAAGTAAAATTTTGTATACAATCAATACCTTTCCTTGGCTCTGAACTGCTGAAGGAGCAGTTGCCATTATAGCACTCAGACATACATATACGCCTCCCATTGCATCTGCTTTTAAAAAGACTTGATTCCCAGTTCCCATATTCCTGACACACACCCTGGAGGAATCAGTAGATTGCACAGGGTGTAAAAGTCACCCCAGATTCCTTTCTTCAAACCCTTTAATGTTTGATGAAGAGTGTGGGTACACCCTGATGCTTATCACAGGATCACCCAGTGTGCTTTAAGACCTGGTTGATTCTGTTATGTTAAGAGCAAAGGAATAAAGACGATTATAACCATAAGTGTTTGAATATAATGTATATGACCATGTTAGAGGCAGACAAAGTTATTATACAGGTTATGTCTTTCAGTAAATAAGGCTATTAACATTTCTTTGTTTTTCATACACAGGTCAATTAAAGTATACTCTTCCTACTGAGAATGATATAATACAATTTCAGTGTTAATTCAGTCTCATCCTCCCTCATCATAAACCTTTCTTGCACAACCAAATTTACTCCAGGCTGTTCAGCCCCGCATGCACATCTTGAATTTCATTATGATTTTCAGTACAGAGCTCATCCAAGCTGTGAAAGAAGATATTTAATAAAAAGTTCAGTACATGCACGGTTCCAAAAGTTCTGTCTTACAATTATATCATCAGGCCATTCTGAAGGTACATTTGTTTAATTTTCATATGAGACAATCTTATCAAGCTGAAAGGAGGAGAAGAGCAAACCAGGTCTCAGTTGTGACTGGATAATTAGATAAAGGAATGGTTTATAATAAGAAGGGTTTCACACACATGAACATAACTTTCCATTCTTGACAGTGCCAGGTGGAAAACTAATCTTTGAATGCTATACTGGTATTATTCTCACTTTAACTAAGTTGTACAACCTGGCCAGATGTAAAAACTCAAACCAACCCAAAACAAATCAATGGTTTCAGTGAAAGTGATGGCTCTTTAACATTGCCCTAGAGATGATCAGCAAAGAACCTGACTGCTATGTTACTACACATCCCACAGTATAACAGAGGAAACTTCCCCTTCATGATTTAATACCTGTAAGTTTCAATGATGTTAGTCTAAAATGTCTGTCTCACACTGAGGAAAAAAATGATTTAAATATTTAATTACTTGTTTTAATGGATAACAGCTATTTTTTGAATTAAGTAGATGACTAAATATACAGCACAACACTATTTGTATCATCTTAATGCAACAAAGGTAACAAGAAGTGATGGAACAAATAATTATACAAAATATTTCTAGGGAATGCTAAAGTCCCAGAGCACTGCATATTAAGTTCAATGCTTGGTGCAATATAAAAGGGTAAACTAGAGGGCAGACTGCTCTGGTTTTTGCCACTACACCACTTTTCATACCCACAGCCCATTCTGTTGTGCTGCCTGGAAAAAAGGAAACAAACACAGGACCTGTCCATTCTACAGAGCCATTGTATCTTCATAAAAGAGTTGTACTGAGCTGGAGGCACAACCCTTTGGAGATAGTTATTTTATCACTTCATAAATATGCTCTTTGATTACAATATCCACTGCTTCCATCAGTACAGTTATAGATATTTTGTTCCAAGGCTAAATATACTTTTGGCTTGAGGAAATAAAAATTATTTTATTTCATTCAGAACACCATTTGGAACACTTTCCTAGGCCGTGTTATATTTTGGTCATAGAAAAGGCAGAACTAAAATAGCCAGAAATCAGCAGCAGAACAGTGCATTGGATTTTTAGTTGTGTCCACTCATAGCGTCTTTCTCTTTTTCTACTATGATCACCAAAAATTATTCTGCACTAGTCTTGTCAGCAGTTTGGATTTGTGCTGTGTCTAAGGTCTCGTCTGGACTGTGCCTACTGTCAGGAGCCCATGCTGTCCCCAGGTTACTGCTCATCTTTCTCCTGCACAAGGTCAGTGGTGGTGTCTCCCTATGGTAGGAGTTAAAGTAGTGGCCCTTTGTCAGAGAAAGTCTTAAAGTGTATCTCTCAGTAATATTTCAATTATCTTTAGGGAGACTTTTGATGGGAAAACATGACAAATAGCCTTGGGCAGCTCAAGAATAGAAGTTTTAGACCTCCAAAGTTTGACAAGTATCAGAACTTTAGTAACCACTGTGCTGCAGCTGATGTTCAGGGATGGAAAACTGGAATTTCTGTGTTCATCTATTTGTTATAACAGTCAGAGGAGTGTGGATTGCCCAACGTAAGTCAGGTGTCTCAGATCATTGCAGTCACCCCAGTGACTCAAGAAATCCAAGTTCCACAGGTCTTGCAGGAACATGAGGCACCTTGTTTGCCCGAGTTTGCAGGAGTCCATTCTCTCTTTGAGGATCTCATGTCACCTCAGTCATCCAAGGATGTAATTGCCAGCAGCAACCCTCATGTTGTCATGTCAGTCACCTCGATTATTCACCTCAGCCTACTGTGGTTTATAGGAAAGTGCAGCATAAATACCTTTGAACTGATGGAACCTGTTTTGAGAAGGTTGTGTAGAAAGGCACTCTTCAGAGCCCATATGTTTTGAATTATCTCTGTATTTCTAAAAATATGAGCCTTCAATATATATAACCAGAGCAGTTATTCACAGTTTTTTAACTAAACCTAAAAATTATCAAAATTGTTTCCTAGTAAAAAATTAAATCAAATAAATTCAATTGACCCTTTAATTATCAGGTCCGCAAATAGTTGACATTAGAATATAGTGTTATTCCAAATAGCTATGCCTATCAAAGTTTCCCATTTGGATTTAATGTAGGAAGCAGTGTGTTGCTGACCATATTTGTAGGCATTACTGCTATTGCTTTGTGAAGTGTTCATTTCTTTAAAACCAATCGACTGATTCCAAGAAGTACATGATAACTGGGGGGAAAAGAAAAAAAGAAAAATTGGAAATACAAATTTTGTTTGCAGACAATGTAGAAGAGCCATATAATCAATAAATAGCACTGACAATAACTTTAATAAGATTAATAATAACCTCTATGGCAACTAGTTCTAGAATGAACAGATTCCAAAAAGCAACTGTTTCTTTAGATGGCTCGGTCCACTATTACGTTATTACGAATATTTTCAGTGTCAATGAGAATTTTATATTATTAATTCTTCATGCAATTTTAGTCAACCCTGATTGGAAGACAGATTTCAGTGCTGACTTTTCTACCTGTGACATTTTGTTGTTCCTGAGCTGCTCTTTAATACACCTTTTGTTTTTCTTGCTGTACTGTACACTGGTCTCTAAACTAGCTCAGTGAAATACAATTTATTGGATAACATTTGGACTGTCTTTAATACACAAATTATGTGTCCCTTGCATTTACAAATAACATAGTGGCTGCACTAACACACCTATGACCTTCCAGTTCTCTGCACACGCATCCAGTAAGGTACTGTGAATTACAGCATAACTTCAAAACAGTGTTGCTTCACAAAATTAAATGTATCATTTGCAGGTAGAAAAGTGTAATTACTTGTACACTGTGAATACTTTGACATCTCCTACCATTAACAAGAATACTGCTGCTATGGTATACTACATCTATTGTTGAAAAGTCATTTTACACCCAACTTATGGGAAATACTAAAACAAGTACTTCATCCAACTAAAATAATTGTGATAATCATGTTCCAAATAGAAGTTCCCATCCTGTGTTATTGAAGTAAATGGGATTTTTGCCATCAAATATGAAGGAGACTAAGACTGGGCCCTGTATTTTTCAGTGACTCAGAGTACTGGCATATATCCCATATAACATTACTGACAATTCCTTAGACTTCCTAATGCTACTCCTGTGTTGCCTTTTTTTCTGGCTTTGTTGGTTACAACTGGATTTAAAACCATGGCAACTCTCTTGGTAGTTTTCACACCTTTCATTAATCTCCTTTTTAACTCTAATGTTATTTCAGAGAAAAAGCAACGATGGGCAGAAAGATGAAAGAAATGGATCCCCTGTTTCTATATGTTCAAAGGTAACTCTCATTAAGTCTTCTTTGAAATACATGCTATTTTATAATTTTAGCCTAACAGTCCAAAGAAAAAACATCTAAACTGTAAAATAATATCCTTTTCTTTCTCTAGACCCTTGTAAACAGTTTGAGAAAGTACCAAATTATGAATCTTAGTTTAATTATTTTCTGTATCCCAAGTTATCAAATATTTCATGTTTCAGAAATTTATTGAGCTATGGAAACTGTGAAGCTGCTACCATTCTCATTTTGAATTTTTCTTATAAAAACAGATAATATCAACAACAACAAATGATTAAACAAAACTGAGAATTTCACCTAGGGCAAAATTTCTCCACAAGTTCCCAAAAGAACAAAGATTTTTGTCACGGGCAACAACTCAGTCATTTTACCAGACAATGCAATTATTCTGTGGTAAAATCTGATAGGCCATTGCTCTGGAATGGAGAAAAGCTGGTTTTCTTTGATGCTTAAAAAAATAAATAAGATTTTTTTTGTTCTATGTGCAGCATTATCAGGCTGCATAAGAACAAGTGCTTTAGTAGTAGATCATCATTAATTCCTACCATATTCTGAAAAATTTGTGCTTTGGCTGGTCTCTAAATATTGAATAAATTAAGTAACGCAAATGGTGCTATTACTGAAAGAGGGAATGGTAATGTTATAGTTTGCTTTACAACCCTACTTAGTTGTCAAAAAACCAAACCAAACCAAACCAAAAAAACCCCCAAACAAATAAACAAAAAAACACCCACACCAAAAAAGGTCCTATTCACATAGCACATTAAAAATTCTTTCACCAAACTTGTACAGGTCAAATTATGCAGAGTCAAAGAGAAGTTAGAAGGCACAGAGAAAATCAAGAATGCTTAAGATATTTTTCCCTCTGCTGAAACAAACAGTGTGACAGAGCAGGAACAGAATCTCCATTGTCTTTATTTAGTGCCCTTATGACTTGACAGTTGTAGTGTATATAAATGTTCATATAAATTGACTCTAAGTTTTCCTCAAAAACACAAACATATATTGCAGTGGGCTTTACACCACAAATGCATAAACACCAAGGAATGATGGACACATAGAAGAATAATTTTTGCAACTGTTTCTAGCCTTTCTTGCAATAAAAAAACCCTGGAATGGCTCTGACATTTCATGTTTTGTAGATTGCTGCACATCACTGAGCTGCAGCAGATGAAGCACAGCACAGAATCCACTCAGAGAGAGCCCTCAAATTTCAATCACTATGGAACAAGTTAAGGACTTTGTTCCTTTAAATAAGAAAGAAGTTAACTTCTTCCAGGGCACTCCATTGAAAAGACAATGGAATATAAGACATTGTGCAGTCTTACATGATATTTTCAAAGGAATTTTTTGCATCCAGAGGTCATTCTTCAGCCACTATTTATACTAGAGGAACTCCACCAACAAGTAGACTAGCCCAGATAGAACATCAGTAAAATTTCTGTGTTAATAATAGAGCAATTCTCTAAACCTGATGAGGTTCCTTGGTAGAGAGCTGAGGGAAATGAAAATGTCATTGTGTACTCTAGTCTTGGCTATACCTGTGTGATATTTGGTGTAATCAGGGTCTGTGACTTTGGATCTTGTATTAGTCAATGGGTTGAATATTGAAACCATGAGCAAGTGGCTCCTATTTACTTGTTTATAACATAAGCATACAGTCCTTTACGATTGTCTCAAAAAAATTTATTTATACATACATATAAAACATATATATACAAATATAATGTTATATATATACATATATACATACACACCTACACACATACACACACATATATCACTAACATAAAAAACTCAGCCTGGCTCCTGTTAAGTCCCTTGGAAATAGTATCAAACTTTGTAGAAAGAATAGCTGCCAACGTTTTCCATGCAGTGACTGCATGCACACTGTGATCTTCAGCTTTGCTTAAGAGATTTCAATGGTGAACAACACTTCAATTAATGTCTTTGAGAAGCCACTCTACCTGTTCGATAAAACATATTGTACAAACAAGTCTGGTTAATCGTTCCTGTGAATTCAACTTTATGCTTGCTCTAGTGAAAATCTGTCTTGTTTAAGCACAAAAGTTGTGGATTTAATTAAATATGTTGCTTGGTGAAGCATCTGTTTAAAACATTAATGAATGGCAGCTCCTCTGAGACTTCCATATGTAAAGGTTTTTCACTTCATAACACAACCTAAAAAGTGGTTTAGAAGTTATAAACAATTAATTGATCTTTTCTTTTGGACAGATTTTTCATAATTAAATGGTACTTCTCTAAGTCTGCGTTAATTGATTTAAAATAATTTGTGGAAAAAGTAAAATTAAAACAATTAGGGATTCATTGATTACACTGATATTAATGCAGAGCTACTCCAAAAAGCCAGAGAGGTGTTTTTCTTTTTTATCACATTGGCTGTAATGCAAATATATATTCCTCTCCAACTGTGCTTATATAAATCCCAAGTATACACATTGCAGGGGAGACTTCACTTCCCAGACACATCCTATCAGAGTTACACTGGGATTGCACCAGTAAAAAATTACAGTGAGGAAGAGGTGAATTACACTCCCAACACCTCCATAATACGGCACAAATGCAACACTATTATGAATGAACTTCAGGAAATTTGCACTAAACACAAGGTCAGTTCAAGTCCAAAGCAGTGACCAAATCCTGGTGCTGTTACAATGCTCTCAAGCACTAAATAGAATTTGGGAAAAAAAAAAAAAAAAGAAAAGAAAAAAAGGAAATATCAAGTGCTACTTCATTTTACAAGCAACTAAACAGTGATGCAATTTGATGGATTTGGGAATACAGGAGTTTCCTGAACTGTAGTAGCTACAGGCAGCCACTATATGTAATATGTTCTAAAGATGACCTTGCTGTAGTCTAACCCAAAGAGATTCTTAAGAGAAATGTCACTAACTTGACTGTGTTAAGAAGACACTATATAATGAATGGACATAAACAATATCCTGACATGACAAGAAGTGTTTCATCCCTAGTTTGAGATAAGAAACACTGGTATCCCAGGTTTTTGAAGAACACTCAGGAAATAAGAGAAGTTGTTGGTCACCAGAGCTGTTAGTGGGGTCCTGTTTATGAGCCAAATGAGGCCCTACAACATCATAGTGAGAAATCTCTGGGTAAAAAAGGGAAAATTGTTGTGTTGAGCCACCCATGCTAAATTTAGTAGCATGTTTTTGTAAAAACCTTCATGCTTAACTTCAGCCAACACAGCACCCTTTTTGCATTCAATTCTTTCAAAACATCTGGATTTCTTAGAATGTCTAGTTTTCCAAGTGTTTACCTGTAAAGCTCTTCAGAAGAAAGACTGTCTTTATTTGTGCTCAGTATAGTACTTGTGTCTGTCTTTCAAAAATAGGAAAGTGAAAAGATATAAGAGGTGTTCAAACTCTGCTGACTCAAAAGCCAAAAGAGGTAAAGTGATAAATGAACATGTTTTTGCTAAGCTCAGTGGAAAAAAATGGATGGGCAGCTCATACTATAGGTGAAAAGAAACCTTTTTCATTACAGCTTAAATAGCAAGAGACCAATCTCTTTTATGAGATTTTTTTTTCTTAAGTACCCAAATTTACCAAGAAAATGCCTTTCCACTAAATGTTATAATCAAAGTGGACACTGGACCTCTCATTTCTTAGAGAAAAGCTACAAATATATACAGGTCTAGTGTCAGAAACATGCAGACACTGCAAAATTGCCTTCATTTGAACACTAGCCAGTCTAGAGTAGGCTTTCTAAAAAGATTTTCCACATTTTTCTCTGCAATGGAAATAAGGATAATAATTTAATTACTCAAAACAGGTAATAAATACAGATAGTTACCCTGAAGGGTATAAAATTATGGGAAGTTCTGGGTATATTTTTCATTGTTCATGTTTTTCTTTATATTTATATATTTTATTATATTTATAGAAAGTAGCATACAGGATAAATTTCAGACTCCTCTTAGTCACTTAATTGATGACATTCTATGTGGGGATAAGATAAGGCTCTGGAAAGATAAAATTCTAAATGTCTGGTGCTTTGTTTTCCACCCCCATGTATTTTTATAGAACTAGAATAATATCAAATTAAATGCCAAATTATGTCTTGAAAAATTAATGTTCTCCATTTTGCTTGGTATTACACACTTTTTTGACTGGTAGATATCAAGTGAGTTTACTAAGGAATGGAATATAAATATCTTTATTTTTCAAACAGGAAAACTGAGCCACAAGAATATTAAAGTGGTTTACCAGCAGTCTTTAGGAAAGCGCGAAGGAGGTCAAGACTTGTGAGCTCCAGCTCAGTGCTAAACATCAAACATCATTGGCCTGTTAAATGTTGCTGATATTTTATGCAAATCCACTATTGCAACATACTCATATATGCAAATAACAAACATCTTTTCAACATCAGAAAAAAAGAGATGTCTATTATATGAGAACAAAAATCTGAATCTTAACTCATTTTCCATAGATAAAATAGCCTTTCAGAAGGCCACAGGATTCACCCTGATAAGATCTGATTTCTAATTAATAGATTTTTATGAAACAAAATATCCTTTCCTCTGAGAAAACAAACCCAAAACTCTGGACAGCATCTTTAAGACATTTTACAATTCCAGCTTCAACAGACAAAGAATGTAAACTCAACTAGTGGTGAAAATCTTTGATTCCATTTTGGCATTTATATTTTAGGAAAAATGGAAATATATACACTTTAAATCTTTTATAATCTTTGCACTCGTATTTGTGACTAGAGTATCAGCTTGGATTTTGAATTTCACTGGTTATGTCTAGGCTACTCTAAGCTTAAAATTAAGTTCTCAAGACAACATTGGGTTGTAATGCACTACCCCTGTACCATGCCTACACCGAGAACACCTTCCCGGCTACTCACAGCTATGACCATGGGGAACGTATGAGCAATTGCCAGTGACAGAAGAACAATTGTGCCAGTGAAGCAATCCTATGGCACAGTAGAAGACCAGTGGACTGCATAATCAATTTGACATGTACCTCAGACTCTCCTGCTGCCAGCAAGAAAATGCTAACTGGAAATACAAGATTATTCTGTTGGCAACCTGAGTGGGGAGCAAAACTTTCATGATTTCAAAGACATGTTAGCTCTGTGGCCAAGTAGATGGTGCAGCTTCTCTTCTGAAGGCAAGTACATGTGTGGTACATGCAAAGTAGAAGTCTCAGATTGCTAAAGAAATGCAACTTAAACCCTTGACGACATCCTTACGCAGTCATAAAAACTGCCAACTCAGCACTTTTAAATGCCAGTATTGTATCTGGCATTTAGCTCTGTGATCTATGAGACTTATTGAACAGGACTTCCCTGGGCCCATTTCCCATTCCTAACCTGCTCAACAAATCATCTAGTCTCTACACAGGTCTGAAGGGCTGGTCCTGAACTCAATGCCTGGACCTGTGAAAACTTATCTTTCCAAAAGTGACAGGACATGGAGGAATGGTTTTAAACTGAAAGAGAGGAGGTAGATTAGTTGTCTTTACTGGGATAATGGTAAGGAGCATGTTACCCAGGGAAGTTGTGGAATCCCCATTCTGAAAGTTTTCAGCTCCAGGCTGGGTGGAGTTCTAAGCAACCTGGTCTAGTAGGAGTTCCTGTCCATGGCAGGGGGGTTGGAACTAGATGGTCTTTCATGTTCCTTTCAACACAAACCATTCTATAATTTTATAATTGTCAGAAACTTGTTCTAAGTTTTTGGGTTTTTTTGTTTGGTTGGTTTTTTGTTTGTTTCCTTACTCAAAAGCCTCCCTACACAGTGGAAATGCGAACATTCAGATGTCTAAGCCTTGTTTGTTTGCTTTTTGATGATTTTCTAGAAGACCATTAGCAATCTAAGGTGTAACTACAGACTACTTCTGATTTTAATTTTCTTTCTATGTGTAACATATGAAAAGCACGTTATTTGAGCCACAATCAAACATAGACATTTTTCTCACCTACAATTACATTCACTACATGGCATACTGCTTCCACTTATCTATAAAGCTTCAGCAAAAGTAGACTGCACAAAACTGGTTAAAATACTCTAAAAGCAATAATTTTTATGTTTTAAAATAATTTTTAATCTCTGTTGAAAGCATTCTTCTCTTTTCTTGGTCACTGTAAATTTGACTTACTATAAAACAAAGAAAACATTCTTTTTCAGTTGCTGTAAAGCAAAAAGGTGCACAGAACTGATTGGAGCCAGCATTTTGGTACATGCCCATCTCTCGGTGAAAATTTTCAGTTATTTTCAATGGAAACAAAAACAGCTACTCTGCCACAGAAATTAATTACATTTGTAAGGAAAACTGTCAGGACTGATCTAATATTGATAAAAACAAATAATGGTGTGAATGTGTGGACTAATTTCACAGCACAGTCTCACAGCATTTTACCCAAGACGTAGTTTTATAATTCAGAGGAGACCAAACCCAGTGACTAAATAAATATAAAGTGTACTTTACTTTACAGGTCACAACTAAAGTATGTTAGCAGATATGGTCAGTGATGCACCAACAAGCTTTGCCTAAGCACTCATACATGATTTGGGAATTAAGCAGAAAGCAGCCTACTTTTCAGCTAGATACTCCAGGGGATCCTGTCATAGTAATTTGTTCACACCTCTGTAGAAAACTTATGTCTAGTGAATTCAGTGCTTTCCTGATTGTTGTTACTTTTACAAGTGCCTGTGGGTTATTGGCTCCACTTTAAGTTTAAGTAGAACAATTAATCTTTTTGGATATTCCAGTCCACTTTCTGGTATTTTCAGCAATTCTAGTGGCCAGGCATAATTTGGAAAAGAAAATGAATTCTCTACCAGACTGGCCTCATGCCCTACCTTCATTAGAGCAGTGGGACAATTTTACTTCCTAGAGTTGCATTTTGAGAACTGTGTGTATCTCATTACCCTGTTACTGTCTGGAACACCCTGTGTGTTGCAGAGGTTAGAGGCAATGAGTTATGGTTGAAGGTGGAATACAGACCAAAGCAAGGGAGATGATGTATGTATGGCCAAACTTCGCAAACGAAGATTTGGGAAGGGCTCTCCCCAGGTGGGGGTGTGCCCTTCGCGCCTGCGCAGTGGATTTTTTAGGTGAGGCTCAGCGTGCGCAGAACTGGCCCCACCGTTTTAAGTCCCAAGGTCCATCTGCCACAGCCGAGTGAGCTTGGACAGTGACAGTGAAGTCCTCAGGAGTGTCTACAGCATCCGGTACTAACCGGGGCTGACCGGGGCTGACCTTGCTGAGCATCCGAGATCTGACGGGATCGGGATGGCAGGGAGGCATTTAACTCCTCGGTATGGTCTCCACTGAGACTCGAACTCACGACCTTGTGATTCAGAGTCCGGAGTGCTCACCATTACACTACGGGACCGCCCAAGGGAGATGAAACTCAGTTTTAAACCAGAATATCCCTTTCCCCTTCACATAATTTGATATATTATTTTTTTAATGCACATGCAGCCTCTGTCATTCAGGAGTTAGAACAATGAACCATCGGAGCAAGGGATTGTATCCCTTGGGAAAAACTACTTGAGAAAGCCAAATTATTCCCAATCAATCAGCAAGAGTGGGATTCTGGCTAAAAGAGGAGCAGAAAATGTAAAAAAAGAAAATTATTTTGGGCATGAATACAAAGAAGAGGGCTTGCATGAAACTGTTTTGCTGGAGATTGGGACTGGAAGAGATCACTGGACCATCTACTGTAACTTCTTACCATATGGCAATAGAAATAGCACAAAATGGCCACAGAAATGAACCCAGTTGCTAAACTAGTATCACTCATTGTTTTTCTTCACTGTTTGAATAAAAATCAATGGTGTTTCATGTTTATTTTTGTTCAAGAAAGGAATCTTATTTACTGAAGTTATCTACAGTAAATACTGTGTCCAGACAGACTTGGTCACTGTTTTCCCTGTGTTCTACATAGAATGGAGTCAATTAGCTAGGACTGTAATAATTGTAGTCATTTACTCCTCCTTGCTATCTTTTGTGGCTGCTCAGTTCCTTCCCCACAGATTTTCAGGTGCACTAGCTGTTTGGATCCTGTGGACAAAAGTCCCCGAACAGACACAGTAAAAAAAACCACGCAGCGAAGGAGAGAAAATTTGTTTTTTTCTGTGCTCTTTATTTCTTTAAATGACTGGTAGGCCAGACAGACTGGAAACATTACACCAAAGACTTGATAAGTCAGCCATAATTTTGCATTGTTTAGAATAATCAAAATATTATTCCCATCACACCTGAAATGCAGGAGGTGTGGCACTGAACATTTTTAACATTTATTTTGTATCGTTGTAGTGAGCTTATCCCAGTCAAGCCCCCAGGAGCTAAGCCCTCAAACAATTACTTGCTCTCCCCAGCAGGATGGGGGAGAGAATCATAATGGCAAAAATGAGAAGAACTTGCAGTTTGAGATAAAGACAGTTGCAGAAGTGAAGAAAGAAGAAGAAAAAACTGATGCAAAGAAAATCACTTGCTACTTCCCATCAGCAGACCAATGCCCAGCCAGTCTCAGCAACAGCTTCTTTGGAAAAACTGCCTCCGTTTTATTGCTGAACATGACACTATGTGATGTAGAATATCTCTTTGGTCAGTTTGGATCACCTGTTGCAGCTGTGTCCCCTCCTGACCTCTTGCCCACCCTCAACCTGTTGGCTCATGAAAACCTTGACTCTCTGCAAGCACTGCTCAGCAGTAACTAAAACACTTGTGTGTTATCCACACTGGTTTTTTCACAAATCTAAAACACAGCACTATACAGGTTACTATGAAGAATATTAATTCTGTTCCAACAAGACCCAGTAAAATCACAAAAGAATTCAGCCAAAGTTCCTATTTTGCCAGAGAATATCAAGCATGACACCTCATTAGGTGGAGCATCACACTGAGACCTACAGATGCTGACAATATTTTCCAAAATCATACTTACCTGTAATGAAATGGCTTCTTACTACTTTTTTAAACTTACTCCACTTGCTTCTTATTCAAGCAAAGAGAAATGAATGCTGATAATCTGATACAATATCTAAAGATGTTTATGAGTGTTATGGGTTTAGCCAGGTAGGCCTAAACTTAGGCTTTAAATTTCAGTCTAGGCCTGGGACTGTCAGCTGATTTGAGCTGGGCTGAGCTAGCTGACAGCTGACTTCTTCTAGTCAATAGTATTGTATTCCATGCCATATTATGACACCATCTCAAAAGGAGGTAAGAGCCGGTGTGGGAGTGGCTTGGTCAGTTGCTTCACAGCTCTGGTCCTAGGAGGTCACACCGTGCCATCCCAGGAGGGACAGGAGGCCCAGGCCCAGAGCACAGGCTCACCATCATGTTATCTTAGGAAAGTAAAATGTTTGTTCTTAGTCTTTCTGCTTAAGTCTGTCGTTCTGGGGATTGAGTCTCTGGAGTGATTTGTAGTTAGAATGGTAAAATTTGTGTTTACTGGGAAGTGGGAAACTATTTCTTGTTATTTCTAACTTGTGTAATTATGTATTGTAGTTTCTTTAATTTTCTCTTTTCTATATAAATATATATAGTTAGTTTAAGCATAAACCTAGTTTGAAGGGTTTTTTCCTTTCCTCCCTTTTCTCAGTGGGGAGGGAGGGAAGCTCTGACATCTGTATTGGGCAGTTGGCATTTTGCCAGCTCAACCCAAGACAATGAGCAAAGAGGAGCTCATGGTAGAGTGAGAGGACCTGAAGAATTTGGGGAAGTGAATGCTCATAGATCTTATATCATACATTTCAGGTGTTACCATTATTGCTGCAAGAGATTTCCCACTAGTAAGTGTTGCAAATTGCTTAACTTTAGAAACACTTTTTAAAATTATCACATACTTTTTATGCTAGGGACAACAAAAGAGAACATTATTCTTCATGTGGGTAAGCGACAGTAAAATGCATTATAGTAGTGTGCCAGTGATTGTAAAGGCCACTCCTGAGCTGCTGTGCAAAAATCACCCCCTCTGTGTGTTTGTTGAACAAATGAAAAACTGTGGAAAATCAGTAAAAAAATTCACATGTAACTGTGGATGGCTGAGCCAGTTACACAAAACTTCACAGCTGCTAGAATGTGTCTGATAAGCAAATGAACTTCTAATGGTAAAGAAATCCTTCTCTATAACAGTCTTCCATTAAAAGCAGCTGAAACAGAATTGGTTGTCTTTTAGACATGCGTTGTCTCTTATTTGATATCAGTTGCATGTCTATCTATCTACATGGAACCATGTGATCCCCACTGCCAAGCACAGAAATCCCTGTCGTCACCAGACGTTGTTCTCCACACAGGTAATATCAGAGCACTGCTATATTCATGATAGAGGTAGGAAAGTGTGGCAAAATTTCAAAAGTTAAAATCACAAAAACCCCAAGTTTATTTCAACACTAATAAGTTCCTTTCATTATTCTTATACCTGTCCCTCTGTCAGTAAACAAGCTCAGCAGAGTAAAAGAACTGGCTGATAGAACTCTTTTTAAGATATCTATATGTCATCTAGGAGTGTAAAAACCTGAAAGCTCTTTTCTTTCTAGAGTTATGTCAATGCCAGGGCCTTTCCTGGGAAAGCTCTGTCATTCAGAGAGCACACCAGGCAACTAAAATCATCATGGTCTGCTAAGTGAGAAAAAAATATAACTCATCAAACCTTCTTTTCAGATGTACCTAAAGCCACTAAGGATTTCATTTATGATACCTGAGGTCAAGTTTCCTCATCATCCAACCTGCTTAGCACTGGGACCACTTTCCTGAGGACTTAAAGGGCTCCAAAGATTAGGCAATGTGGAGGAGGGAGTTGCCAAAGCTGACAATTCCCTCCAAAGTAAAAATACCCCAAAGCTTCTTGCTATTAGTAAATGCCAGAAGGACCCATCATCTGACAGGGAAGGGGTGGAAGAGAACTTAACCTTGAGAAATGATTAAATATTTGTCATATTCACATTAATTTCCAACCTCTGTCATTAGCAGCAGATCAGCTTAATGATCTTAAATGCCCTAAAATCTAACCCATACCTGAATGAGGTCTTGATCAAGTAGCAATGCTGTGCCTCCTTGTGAGCAAACAGTTCTAACATTTGGCCTATCCCAGCTGCCAAACTTGGCAGCTGTGATGAACGCCAGGTTCCTAGGCAGATCCTACCAACTCTGTTACTCCACATGGTTTCCTTAGAAATTGTTTCCTGAACTAGTCCACGATCTTCCTGTGGGACCTCCTGAAAGAGCATCCACGGAACAGGAGGAAACTGCTGGTGAGTTCATTTCTTAACCACTTCATGTGAGTGGATTGAGCACAGGTTCTGTGCAGGATGTCAAGACTGACTGCCTGTAGGAAAATAAAGATAGAGCCTATTCCTTGGATCAAGCTAAGCTTGAAGCTGTACCCTGACACCTTCATCCTTTGCAGACATGAGAGATTCATATTACAGAGGCCCAGGTGCAAGCTTAGAGTGGGACAGCTTGGTTTCTTTGCAGAACATATGCAAATGGCAGCTGGGACCCAGAACATCCAGACCACCTCCCTCTGATCCTGCAGAGTCAAGTAGCAGCCATTAATAAAACACTGTCATTCTGGTTGCTAAAGAGCACATGGACAATTTTAAGAGGTCATCTCCTGGAAAAAGAGGGAATGGCTGGACATACCTGCCTGGAAGTGGCTATGTCTTTGTTAGGAGATGCCAGGGACTGCTGGTGACACAGGAGTCACGAGACCTGTGGTTACAGACCTGCAGGTTGTGAACTCACTCCTACATTTCTCTACCATCTTTCCTTTTTGTGGCCCAAGAGCCTCTCTTAGCACACAGAGCTCCTTCTGTTTCGGTGGTGACTGGCATCCATGGGACTGAGATACGCAGACAGGCATTTGGAGCTGAAGCACAAGAAAGAACAAGCTTGGTGTGAAGACTCTTCAGGCTGAATCATGAACTTGAGTGGAACAGCTGAGGGGGGAGCAGGAACTCTTTGATAGTGGCCATCCCTGGGAACAGAAAGCCATGGGAAGGTAAAATCTCCGTGAGAAAGACAATGGGCTTTATTTCTCATTTATTTCTGTTGAATTATTTTATTTCTGGGGCAGAATGACCTCTGCTGTTCTACAGACTGCATTCAGGCAGAAGAAGGGATTGAACTTAGGCTCCCGTGAGAATTTCCTAAACAAACACTGTAATTACTTGGGGGAATAAAGATGAGGGTTGGTTTAAAAGAATGAGTGGGAGATTAAATTATTAAGTGGCAGGTGAAATCCAATGTTGGTAAATGAAAAATGTTACATACAGTGAGAAACAACCCTAATTTTACATGAATTAAATGGTGGTCAGAGAGATTTTGAAGTTGTTATAGAGAGAGCCTTGAAAAACAGGAGCTTAGTGCTCAGCACTTAGGCCTGTTATCTGTGTTCCTGTGATATGTGTTGTTCTGGCCTATATGCATGAACTCTGTATTTGATGACTACAACCTGTCTCTCTATTAATAGCTGATAATGGAATTTATAAAAAGATGCCAAGACATATAATGAGCCCCAAAGACCAATTACATTCTGATTTAAATGAAAATCAGCAAAGCAGAGCTACTGAACACTTTGGTATTCAGCAGTCTTCAGAAGACTCCATTTAAAATGTAAAGCTCAGGTGAACTTTCTGCTATGCCAATGACACCTTTGAGTATTTCAATATGATCAATAAAGAAACAGGGTGTAAGACTGTTCACATATGTAAACCATAGCTCTTTTTTTTATTTGCTGGGAGTTATCTGAAATATAAGCATAGTAATTCAATTCAGATACTCTTAAATTGCATTATATTCCCCCAAAGCAGAAAAAGTAACAGATTAATACACTTTGTTTTAAACACTTCAGGTTTTTCTGAGTAATGTAATAAAAAAGAGACCTTGTTGCTAATCTAAAAGTGTTTACTCAAATAGGTACAAAAATAATAACGAAAATGACTTCTCAAAGCTCTAAATTATTATTAATTTTATTCTTCGAAAGGGGCATTTTAATAAAATAACCGAATGTCTGGTCCTTGCTGACTAAATCTACTAGTGTCTGACCAGCCTACTTGCTTATTTTTCACATTATTCAGCATCTTAGTACTTCCTAATAGCTTACATATTTGCCTTCTGAAAAGGTTTGGTTGAGTACAGCCCTAGCACTTTTTTTAACTATATGGGGCTATATTATTCAAGTCCAGCATAAGGGGAGACAATATGAATGAGAAATTTCAGATGCAATATATTATTGCCATGTTTTACTTTAATGTGCCATTATTAGGGCAATAAACAGTAAATGCTCTGGTTTAAGCATTTTAGAATGTTCAAATCAATCTATTATTTGTGCACAGATATTTGAGGTGGAAATATCTGAGTTTAAGAACAAAGTAATAAGTAATTTTCTAATGGCCGTTCAAGAAGCCAGTGTCAGAGATTCTTAAGCAATTATTTTCCTAAATACCTTCTTAGTCAATCTTCTACTGTTGTCATACAGTTTTATTTCTTGTCTTCCCCAAAGAAAACAAAATTGGAAAATAACTCAATTGTACATTTAAAATGCTGGTTTTCAACAAAGGAGAGTGTGGTAGTCTTAGTTAGGTCTTTTGGTAGGCATCAGTTTTAGTAGGTCCTGATAATGTTATGTAGATTAAGAGAGACAGGTGTCACTTGACTTAAGCAACCAAAGAAATATTTCATACCAGATGACGAAAACTGAGATATAAATATAGTAGAGTAGGAGGTGTTCTCTCAGTTGGCATCATGGCTGCAGTAGAGACAGGACACACTACTGCTGTCCTGCTGTGCTGGGCCTTGCTGCTGCCGCTGCTATGTCACATTTTGTTTTAATTCAGGGAAGTAAACATTTTATTGTTATTCTTTCTTTCTCTTCTCTCTTCTTTTTTTGGGTGTCTTTTGGGGTGCTTTATAGATGCAGAGTGATGGGATCTGTCTTCAGTGGGAAGTAGAAAATTGTTGTTATATTAAACTTGTGTGTGTTATATTGTAGTTTTCTTTAAATTTTCTCCTTTCTGTATAAGTATATAACCCTGGTTTGAGGTTCCAGGTTTTTTCCTCCCTTTTCTCGGTGGGGGGAGGGAGGTTCCGATACTCTGTATTTGGGCAGTTGGCATTTTGCCAGCTCAACCCAAGACAAGGAGATACAAGGACTCCCTGAAACAACACCTCAGCCTTGGCCACATTGACTGCCATCAATGGTCCACTCTGGTCTCCAATCGGGATTCATGGAGACACACCATTTACACGCTGCTGCTTCCTTTCAGAACACACGCAGAGTCAGTCTCAAGGAGAAAAGACAACGCAGAAAGAACCATTCCTCACCAATATCGCCAAAGGAGACATTCCACTGTGCCTTTTGCGACCAGACTTGCCTATTCCGCATCGGCCTTTTTAACCACAAGCACTCTTGTAGCAAGCGTGGGTAGTGCCTGTCCCAAATCTTCATTTGTGAAGCCTAACTGTGACGTTTAAAATACTGATTTTCAAAAGTAGTTAGTTCTCTTTTCTTAGGATTTTTTTGTATTATATATATGCAACAAAATCATTTAAATGCATCCCCAAATGTAAAGAATTATCGGCTTCATTTTTTTTTCTTCTTTTCAAGTTATCTTTGATGTCTGTGGCCAGAACTCCAGTGCTGCTGCAGCCACGGCTTGAAGCACTTTTCCCAAGACTTGTGCCATTTTAAACATTCCCTTAATATTAAAACAAATGAAAATCAGGAGGTCTCTAATTGTCCTGGTTTTGATTTTGTTAATAAAATGTGAAAGGTTAAAATGGAGCAAACCATTCCTTAAAGCTGTAGCCATAGCAGCACCAAGGCTTCAAAGATGACTTGGAAATGAAAGGCTAAAAAAAAAAATTACAATAAAACACAATATTTAAAATAATTTCAGTACTTCAGTTTCCACTGAACTTAAAGGGAGTTTCGTGATGACTTAACTCCTCATAGAATCAGGCTCTGACTGAATAAAAGCATATGAGGATTTTGCAGTAAGGCCAGAAATATGTGTTTTGTTGCAATAGACATTTTGTAAAGGGATGATGCTTGGACAGAGTTGTGCCTATTTTTAATGCAGCCACCCAGTCCAACAGATCTAAATTCACTGAGGACCACCTGAGTAATTATTTACCTCAAAACATGTTCCTTTTTCATCTTGTAGGGGCAAGAATGACTTGTTTCACTATTCTCTGTAGCACCACAGTCTCCATCCCTTCCCATTTGCACTCCCAGTCACTAATAGTCTGTAGGACTGTTTGAGTGCCTGTTACTACTCGGGGAAGCATCTGGTTCACTGAGACAAGATTTCTTGAATTGGAAACCTATTCCCACACATGAAAAGAGCTTGTTGATTAAAACCAGGAAAGATTTGTTTCTTCTTTATAGGAATTAAAAGGAAATAGAACACTGCCTATCCTTTCCCTGCCCAAGTTTTCACATTCTTTCCAACACTTGATAGCATGCAAATTAATCCTATTCAAAAGAACTGAAGTTAAACCTATAGGAAAGAACTGAAGTGCCCAGTTGTCAGTACAGATGCAATTTGTATTTTCGAGGGTTCTGATGGCCTTCCTCTATTTGAAACTACAGGTCAGAAAATAGGCACTCAGTTCTACAAGGTGCTGATAAAATATTGGAAATGAGAGGGAGTGTCGCAGTCTTGGTGTCTGGGAAGGGACCAGACCAGCGACGGGGGTTCGCAGACCGTCTGCTGAGCTGTCGTTCGCAGGTTCCCAGGCCCCAGGTAAGGTTTGTCCGCCTCGAGGGAGAAACAAACACCTAGGAGGCCAGGGATGGTCTGAGCTCATCCACTTTATTAACAGAACAAGGGATTTATATAACCTTGGGTAGGGAATGTTCTGGAGAGGAGGCGGAGTTAGGGCGGAGCATGCAAATCCGCTACATACTACTGGGTGAAGGAACTGAAGGGGTGTGAACTGGGGAAAGGCAGGATCGGGACCGCCCCTTGGAAGGAGCTGGCCAATAGTAGCTGCACCTGTTGTGACAGCTCCTGCCTGCTGGGGGAAACTGCTAGAACAAGAGAGAGGCAGTAACAGGCAAAGTCCTTGGTATAGGGACATGATCCAGGTCAGGAAGGGTCCTCCTGGACCTTCCACACGTTGAATTCGGTCCGGCGATCCCTTGCCTTCCTCCATTCCTGCATGTTCATGTACTCGCCATCTCCAACAAGGGAGGTTTTTATGAGCAAAACCTAAAGGCTTCGACTCTGTACAGGTGATAATCTAGGCTTTTATACCTTAGATGTGCTCTTAGTTTGGAGTTCTCAGTTCAGTGAAATGGATGAAGATTATCCAGATAAGGCCAGCTGGGGCCCCTGACATAAAGAACCAAGTATACATTTAAACAAGATATCCATGTCCTCAGGTATGGTATAATTTAAGGTATTAGATACATTATTAGTAGTAAGAAACTTAAGGAACTTTCCCCCCTCCCCCACCACCCCCAGCCCCCAGCAAGCTATGGAAAATCTTACAAGGACTAGCTTTTTGAGAATGAGAAATTAAATATTTACAGAAAAAAAGTGTTCTGTTCTGGTGCAGTAGTCACTGACAGTATGCATGACTGCATTATCATAAAGAGCAAAGTCTCCTTTAGGATATAGGCAGCAACTTATTAAAAGGCCTGATTAAGTGGCTGAGATCGTCCTGAGGCAGAGCAAAATTTAGGTATTGTGTTCTTTTTAATCCCACAGCATGCTCCCTTGTAAGTGAAGTGGTAATTTCTTAAAGGCCAATCTGAGTCAACAAATGCTTTTAAGCCCCTGTAGACAAAGGCTATCTACAGTGCAATTTTGATTTATTGATACTTAGCTGTTTAAACAGGTTTTTTAAAGCACACCTTTGCATTTTAGTAGGAGAGCTCTGTTGCTTCTGATGCTATCCATCTTTAATTATTTACATGGCTTTTTGGTGGGGTCTGAGCATCCCTACCTGCCATTACAGTCAAATACTTGGCATCATTTCTGAAAAGCCATTGTGCCAGCACCATCGATCATCTTCTACCTGGAAAATTTTTTCGCTCTAATCAAGGTAGAGATTTAGAAGAAGCAGTGACTGTAGAAGGACAACTAAGTCTTCCTTGTTAAGCAAAGACCCTGATTCAAAGGCCATTGAAGTAATGACAATGTCTGAGTTCCAGCAGAGGAACTGCATACTAGAGGAACAGGGAGCAGAGGTAGTATCTACTTACCTCTTATCATGGAAGAAATACTGAAGAGTTTAGTGCAATACTGCTTTTATTAGTATTATTTTTAATTAGGATTATTCCTGCATGTCAGGAATTCTAGAGCATAATTTTAAATATCTCCTAAACTCTACAAGAACAGCAAGAAAAATCCATAGGAAGAAGCCAGATCAGTATACCATGTATGATCTTTCACTGGTGTAACAATATAAATTGATTTAGTTGTTTACATTACTCATTATAATTTTCTATTAAACTATCCACTCTTTCTGTCACATGTCTTTGTGATCTGCACCAGCATCAATGATTATTTATAGCTGGAATACACAGAGTTATTATGGGAAGCAAATAAATATTTCAAAGCTATTTAATCTGTTCGGTCCTTTTTTTCCACTGGTGCAACTGTTAAACCAATACAGAGAGAAAACTAACTCATCTCATCTAAGCTTTGCCTTGTTTCCTTGTCAGTAAAACACCTATTATGGTTTTTGGTTTGTTCAGAGCACTTAAAAACCTCTGTTACAACTCTATGAATTCAGAGGTAGTTCTCTCGTCCTATTTCCTTTTTCTCTTTTAATAAAGAAGAGCGTATACCTTCATGTAGGAAGCAGTTTTACACATGAAGGTGGTTTTCTATGTTGACAGAAAACAGGCAGGATTTACAAGAATTGTTTTTCAAAAGATCCAGACAGACAGCATTGGAACCCAAAATCAGTTTATGTATGATGAAGTCAACAGGAATTTCTCCACAGTGTGCTAATGTTGTGTTTCATTGTCACTTGGGCAAAAGTATCTTTTTGGCAGAACAACGCTCCACTTTGAAGTGGCAGATAGAAAGACAAATGCTGAAACTCTTCACAGGAGTTCCAATTAGTGCCAGTGTTGATGGGTTTCATTGCCTGTGTGAGGTTCAGCTCAACAACTAAGGCCCTAAATGGCATACAGCATTGCAGAGTAATTAAACATTTTGTTCCGTACTGCAAGTAGCTCCTTCTGTCTTCTCTTCATGATAAATGCACTGGAAACATGAAAAGAGATATGGAAGATTTTGCACTTCTCCACTCACTGTGGATACAGTCCAGCGACCTCATAGATGAAAGAATCTGTATTCTACCATTAGTGTCTGGAGTCATCAAACCCGTCTGAAGATGCACACAGAATGACCAATTTAAACCCAGAAATTTACCTGACAAAACATCAGGCAAATTCATCATAAGCACCACACTGACTTTAGCATATTGGCAGCCGTATGTTGCAAATAGGTGATAAAGTGTTTGGGGTGGTCCTTTGGGAATACATGGCTTAAGTTTTGTTTCTGTTTGATCCCACAGCACACTTCCTTGTAAATTATATACTTGCACTTGCAGCAGACAGATTTAGAATATTTGCTAAATGTCACAAAGTCTGCATGGATTTCCTGCACTGTAGGTGAAAGCTGAATCATTTGGTAAAAATATTGGATTGCCTTGATATTGCTAACAAATTTCTAATTATTTCACATTGTTTGATCATTTATAGGAATATCTTATGTGAGTAAACTAATTGATAACTGTAACTTAGTCAACTAAAGAAAATAATTAAAGTCTTCCATAGGCAGAAAGGTCAGGCCAAATACTAATAAAAGTAGACTACTATTCCTGGCTATCATAGACTGCATCAAACATTGCTTGAGTCAGCTTACTTTTTATTGAATGCTTTTTTTTCCCCCTGTCTATTAGTTTGATCCATGTGTTTTATATCCATTTGCCTGGATAGACAGTTCTCTTTGCCTCCTACTTTTGGCACAATACCTCAGAAGACTATGAAATAACATGTGGCCCTTGTCACTACTGAAACTTACATTTGTTAGCAGAAGTGAGTTTCCTACTTGAAAATGAATTTGATTTTATTTCCTTGCTCTACCTTTGATTAAAGTACAATGCACTCTGTTTATCTTAGAGGAGATAGACAAGATTGTTATCCCCACCCAATAGCTGTATGCGCTCTCAGCTCACACTGGTGTGTACACAGGTGGAGCCAATTCCTCCACCCCATGCATACTTATACTTAATCCACTCTCCTGTCTGGGCAAAGATGTACCTATACCTTTCTCTGTCCTTCCGTGACTGTCTGTGACAGGCATATGTGAAGACAAGATATGTGAAACAGATGGCTTGTAAATGCTGTGGTCCCTGATGCCTGACCCCGGGGGAAGAGCCAAAGTTGGGGCTGAAGGAAGTTATTGGAGAAGCTTATGTTGAACAGACGGACACAACTGTATGTCCCTAGTGTTTAACCTGCAAATTATTTCAGACTCTGAACAGGGCTGCTTTTTGACCTGCTTGGATATGATAAGATACCATCCTCCCTATCCTGCTTACATGGGAAGGAAGGTCGTGTATGGAGTCTGATGGCAGCTGTGGTATGCTGTCACGGGATAAGGTCTCCCAACATACTGCTGGGAGCACCAAACCTCAGAGCAAGAAGGTAGACAAGTAAGAGCTTGAAGTCTGCAGAATGCCAAGTGCTTTTGGTGGGAAGCTGAGCTTAATGACTTGAGTTGTTTCAGTGGATGAAACTCATTTCTACCTTCCTTCCCCAGAAATAATTTGGCATTTTGTTTCGTTGGAGTCGGCCAATGACGCTTGGTTACCTCAAAGGGTGTTATGTGGGTGTGCTTATGTTTGTAAATGCAGTGGGACAAAATTTTAAATGAATACCAAACTTGCCAAAAAAAATTCTTAGAAACCAAAACTATGTGAAAAAAAAAATTGACTGAAATTAAAAAGATATGTACCTGGGAATATTTTAAAATGCCAAAACCTTTGCTTTGATATTTTCAAGTAAAGCTGCTGTGCTTCTGTCAGAAGACATTTTAATTAATGAAAAAAAAATCAAAGAATGAAAAATACAGGTTTTAAATAATTTTGAAATATCTAACAGAACAAAAAATTATTGACTGAATAACACTCATGTTTTGAATTCCTAAAATCCTAATAAGGAAGGAATTGTTTTTCCTCTCTCTACAAAAAAGAACTTCTGCTTTCATCATAACCGATTTTCTTCCCTTATATTTTGGCAGATATGTGAGCCACCAGACCGAAACATCCCATTATTTGCTCACCTGTGTACATAGGGCACTTCCAAACAATCAGAGTATAACTGCCACATTTAATTCATATATTCTTACTCACTTTGTTCATTCCTCTTTTCAGATGACGTGGTAAGATGAGAATTGTTATAATTTTCTATGGAAAAAATTTCCTTTCCTAATGACCTTTATTAAGCACCCAAATATCAAGGATAAAATGTGCTAAATAGTAGTAATCAAATTATAAACTATTTTCTATTGATTTAAATGAAGTTCAAATATTTTGTTAAAACTGTTTTATTAATATAAAATAGGCAAAAGTATAATGGAAAGATAATGCAAAAAGAGCAGACCTTTGAATATAGTTACAAATATCACTTATTACTATGTCAGAGGCCTCTCCACACAACTTTATATTCCACAATTGTTTGCTGTAAAGACTCAGCTGTGGACAGAAATGTCCAACTGAACAGGTATAAATGATTAAAGACAAGTTTTCAGTCTGAGATTAATTTGTTTATGAATATAGTTCATAGTGCTTAATCCTCACAGTGATCCATAGAAGAGAATGAATGAAAGACTCATGTAACAGTCTTTGTGGCTCACATTTACAACGGGAAAGATGCTTTGTATCAGCCCTGTATGTAAGTTGAAGACAGAGCAGGTAGGTGATTACTGGGGCAGACTGAGAGCAGCTGCAGCATAGCGTGGAGGGACTGATGGCCTGGTCTGCTCTGTGTTAGAGGGATGCATTTGAAAAGCCAGAGGGATATTTCTAAGACTGTCAAATGGCAGCATGTATATACCTGGAGTTGAGGAATTTTGTTCACTGACATGTACATATAGCTGGAAAGCAGTGATATGTTTTTATCTGTTCATTCAACTCTAAAATCAGTTGTTTTTCAGGAATCCCTTTGATATTACTGCAACCTGTAATGGAGAAGACACTTTACTAACACAGCTACACACACACTCATTATAACATTACTGATGTTATTTTCAGAGTTGCTGAATAATTTGAGAAAGAATGTTATTTCTTTATGTCTTCATAGAAGAAAGCATTTCTTTTTCTGGAAATTTCATCCACCTAGAGACATAAGACTAACTTATATTTTATTAAGTTAAAGCATGTCAAAGTACCTCCATCTTAGTACCACTTAGTTTATCTAGACTTACCATGAATTCTCTCTCATATTCAGTCATAATTCAAAGCTGAATTTGTGTTTCTAACAGAAAAATCCTCCCCAAACCTCATTCCTCCACAAGCTTCACTTCTGCTAGAATAGTTACCTGCTTTCTTGTTCACTCTTCTCTTGGTGGATTGAATCACCTTCAGCAGAATGAAGTTCCCTTCATCAGTGATATTACTGTTTGATGCTTAAGACAGTCTCCTCAGAAGCAGAAAGTAAAGGATTGAAACTTGCTTCACTCTGGAATGAAGTGATCCAAGTATTCTCACTTCCTCAATGAAATAGTTACTGGAGTCTTTTATGAAAGATTTGTTCTTCCTGAATTGTTTTTAAAAGATCTTGTAGAAACAAGTCCAGTCCATTCTTTTGGTTGGTTGATTTTCTTTTTTAAATTGTATGGGATTTTTTTTTTGTCCCTTCACCCCAAAGAAAGAATTAATGCTTGTATATCTTTGTTGGATCTGGTTTGAAGATTTTAAAATAGTATCAGATGTCTTAAAAGATGCACTTTACCTGAAATACAATGCAAAATATTGTCTGATGTTCTTTGGTCTCATTTACACAAGAGGTCAAATAAATCAGTGATGTCATCAATCTTCAGATGTAGGAATTAAATTATACAGAGCAGAGGTATATAATAAAAAGATTGTAATATCTTTCTTGTTATATTCTTGAACAACAAAATAATTTTGAGAACTAACATATAGTGTGACCCAAGCACTTGCGTAGGTAATGTTCAAGTATGTTTCCATTTTTAAAACGAAACAACACAAAAAAATCTCGTTATCTGAAGGATGAATGAGCCCCTTCAATACATTGTAAATGTTACCCTGGCTGTGATCCAAGGCTTGTGATGTGGAAGGAATAAGTTGCTTAATTTCTGCATTTGAAGCCTTTGTTAAAAAATGTTTTAATCTTTTCTTGACTCCACTATAGTTTAAAGTCTGGTTTAACATTCCAGCTGGGCCACAACAAAGACCATCATTGTTTGACATGCTTTTTCTGCAGAGCCTGTCAGATGTGCTGCATTATCTAAACAATGTTGGCAGCAAGTACACAAGTAGCAAGTGTGAATCAAATCAAAGATGTCCTCAAATCCAGACTCCAAGCCTGAATGTTCCCAGACTCCAAGGGTATAGCAAGAGTGTCTGGTTATTGATAAGCATAACCACTGATAACTTAATAATTTAGGATTCAAATCCAAAACTTGATGGTTTCCTATTGATGGGGAATACCACTCACTTTGTGTTTCTGTCCCACATTGGAACCACCAAATTAGGAACTATTCATCTTTATTCTTTACTTCAAACATCCAAAAAGAGGTTGTTCACAGAAGAATATTGTCTTATCCTTGCTGAGACACATAGTAAGCCCCAGTGCACAGAACAAACAGTGAAGGTCTTGCCTGCTGATCCTCTGGCACTGCCCTCAGCCTCACCTTCCAACCTGCTCAGTGCTGCTTGGCACTGTTATAGCATCAGTAACCACCTTGCTAAAATCTGCCTGCTCAGCTCCTTGAGTGAGTGTTTCCTTCATTTCCATCTAAATGAATTAAGCCAGCAAAAATCTTGTATTTGAAACTGGTCTGACTCACAATGAGTAAAGTGCATTTGGGACTGATTGTATGAAGAGTTCAGCCTCAAGGTCTGAGGAACACAGCACAGAGAAGTCAGCTATATTCAGTTTTCATGCTATGGATATAGGCACCGTCTGAATAAGGAAAAGTACCTGTGAAAACCTCAGAACATTGTTAACTAATTTTATTGCTCTAGCATTCCTACTTCCAATGTATCATACTTTAAAAGAGATTTTTATTTTTCAAAAATATGATTTTGAAAGCATACTTTAATACAAGATACAGCACCCCCAAAATAAGTTTTAAAGAGCATTTGTTTCAGGGATAGTTTCTCTAATAAACAAAATCAAGTGGCAAAACCAAGATGAAATATATTCAGTGCAATCACCTAATAGTAGTAAATATGAATTTTGATGCCATATGTTTGTCATGCAATAACAATTAGTTTGAGGTTCTGTGAGAGTATTAGAACTTTTACTGTGGGAGGTGCCACCATGAAATACACAGATTAAGGGACCAGGATGTGGTAGATGCTAACTGAAGATTCCGGTCTTTGCAATATGGTAAAATTAGATTCAGCTGAGTGGCCTTAGAAGGGATAAAACCTGCACTTGATTTCAGCACACCACAGCAGGCCAAATCATGCCTCAACAGCCTCTGTGAAAGAAGAGGATCTTCCCCTTACCACCTCATTATTCCATGTTGTCAAATATTTTACTTTCTACACTCACAAAAGGAAACCCTAATTAATTGACTGCTATACAGGGTTTGCTACTGTGACTAAATTTAGGCATAAGTATGAAAAGGTCTCATCTTGTACTGCCTTTTAGAGTTATTCCTCAAAAGGCAACTCTTATTTTTACATTTTTGTTTTCTTTTAGACAAAGAGATATATCTTATATTATGATTTAAATACACAGCAATAAATTCAGAAGGATTATATAACATGGTAGGTATTCACCAGATATCAGAAATGTGCCAAATTCAGTTGTTCTTCAAAGTCAGGTCTGCAGTCTTCTAAGGAGTTAAAAATAAATTATAGATACTTAATTATTAAACAAGTTCATTTAATGTTATATCTACACATCTATTTTGCCATGAACTTTTAAAACAACACACAAAATTTATATTGCTTCATTCAAATTTAAACAAAGGAGAATAGCAAGTGTTTTACTATTGTATGAAACTTGATTTTCTGATCAACAACCAAGAAAATAAATGGAATATAGATATTAAAGACAATTTGTCTTTTTTCAAGGGTTGAAGGACTAGACTTCAAAATTTTGTCCATTTCTTGGAAAATAAAAAGCTGGTTCAGGTAGCTAGGATGAAAAGAAAATATTCTTACTAGCAGTAAGATTAAGTTTGTTCATTTAAGACAGATTTTTTTAACTCATGTTTCTGTTCTCCTTAAATTTTAATTATATTTTGTTGCAACAATTAAATGCAGCAATACAGAAAGAATAAGATCATCATGAATATGGAGAAACACACAAGAGAATCTCCAATACACTGAAAAAGGATGACAGTGTGCCAACAACTGTGTATGTATCATTTCATCTAATTTGTGAGCAAGGCAGCAAGGTTTGTAAGAATTACTGGTTTTAAATTAAAACATTATGGTAAAACTACATTCATTTATGGTTGAACATCCTGATTTATTTTAATACTGTAATTATTAGTTACAATCTTTTAAAAGGTTTTAATTCTCTTTTCAGGAACTCTGCCTTTCAAATGACTTCCAAATGACAAAATTTATAGGAAAGATGTATTTCCCTAGTAAAGGAAAGTCAACATGAATGAAGCAGTGCAAGAGGAAACTCAAATGAAAAATAAATTACCTGAAGAATAGAGAAGAGATTTATGAAAATATTTGTTAATATAGCCAACATGATTTGCCTTCTTCTGCCTGAGGGAAAACCATGGTTGACCATTGAATATGGAAGAAAAAGGAATTTTATTTCCAAGTTCTTATCCTAACTTCATGTCAACTCAGAAGGAGAATAAAGACTTACAGTTTTGCTTTCCCCTGGATTTGAAACTTTAAACAGGTTTCATTTCCAAGAATTTTCATGGAATTGGAAATCTAATTTCTCTTAGCTTCAAATGTGCTTTCCCTCACTGTTTCTTTACTAAAATTTTCCTTAAATTAGCAGTATAAAAAATAAAACAAAACAAATCAAAACAAAACAACAACAAAAAACAACGAAAAACCCCCCAAAACTGAGAACCAAACAGAATCCTTATAACTAAACAGGCTTTATGTGGTTCATCTGGAAGAACAATGCATTCTTTTATCCCAGAATTTGGGGTACTCTTCTGGGTCTAGAAACAACTTTTACCCATCATGAACTGTATGTCATCCACACAGTGCACAGTGTGCAAGGACTGCAAATGCCAATCTCACATCTGTGATACTTCATTCTCAGAGTGATGAAATTTTTACTTCAGGCTTCCTTTGCTCACCAAAAAAGGATTAAGTAAATAAATAATGTAGCATGATCAATGCTCCAGGCACACATTGCCAATTGTGCCATCTGCAGACACTAGTCATGAAGAAAAGGTTGTCAGTACTTTTCCAGCCCTACTGATTCTGGAAGAAAGGCAGTCAAATCTTGAACCACACAAATCCCTCTTCCTCCACATCAGTACACCTATACTGAGCATGCGTGTACCTAATACTCAGTTTCTCCCTCTGTCTGTCAGCCTGGGCAGAAGAGGAGAACAGTCTGCAAAATCTTTTTCCTTCTCAGGCAAAAGTCAGCAGGCTGGCTGAACACTACCTGGAGTATTCATGTGCAGCCACCATGAGAAGAATCCAGAATCTACTGTTAATCACCTTGGGCTGCTATGTGTGATTGCCAATCAGTATTCCAGCTTCAAATTATATTAGTTAATTGTGACCAAAAGTTATTATGTTTTTACATGACTATAAAATACAGATAATACATCTGCCCTCTTAGATGGCATCTCTAACAATTGCCATTGAGCAGTAATCCTTTATTGAAAAGTCTGGGTGGAATTTAATAGAACTTGTGTAAAATTTTAAACTGTAATTATTTCAATCTTGCTTCCACAGCAGATTAATGGGTAGAATTTAACATCCTTTCTCACTGATCTCTTTTAATTTATTCCTGCAGTATTTATTCTCATTCTGTTTTAAGACTGGCCAGAAATGATATTGGATTAACTTAGCAGATATGGAAGAAATCAGGTAACTGCCTCAATTCTTTTGAAGTTGTGTTAAATTGCCTAATCACTGGCAGTGACCAGATGATGCTTTGTTTTTAAAGTGCTGGCAAACTGGCAACATCCATATGTCTTACACAATTGAGTAATTTTTCTGAGTCACAATCCACTTACACAGCATAATCTTACTGGCAGAAGGTGGCACAGGCCTCCACAGCCTCAGAGGAGTTTTCAGACCAGAGCTTCAATCTCCATTAGGCAAAAAACTTCTTTTTCACAGGAACTACATTTTCCCCTGCAATTTGAAAGAGGCTAAAATTTCCAGAATAGGTCATTAGAAGCCATAAGTAAAACTGCAATTTTAGAAGTGAAAAATGCAGCAGGAAATGTCACAAAAGAAACTCCTAGGTAGCAATGGCTTAGAAAAAAGTCATCTTAGTCACAAGAGAGTTAAATAACTCTCTATAAAGCTAGTATTTTGTGATTTTAGTGAGAATTAACATATTTCACGCTTTCCATGAGAGGCTTAGCACAGTAGAGAGGAGACATTTGGAGTCTCCCTCTACAGGGAAACATTTCAGAAAGAATGTGCAAAAGGCACAGATATTCTTAGGTGTTTCATGAGGGCAGCTTGTACCAGAAGTGAAGAACTCACACACCCATCATGGGAGCTCATTGTGCCTACCTGGTCTACTAGAACTTCTTGCACATGGACCAGTTATGGTCTGGCACCAAACAGGCAGGCAACCCAGATTACTCTGAGATATCTCTGATAACACCTGATTATCAGTATGTATATGTGTGTCTGTTAGTGCCTGTACTTGTCAGGCGTTATGCCTCTATGACTGTATTCATAACATTTGAACCTGTTGGTCAACCTCAGTCAGTGAGAAAAGGGTGTCAGAGATAAAATGACACAAGTTTAGTAAAAAGGCAACGCTGCCCAAAAGAAAAAGCACATCTTAGCATGTTCCATTTAGAAACAGGTTTCAGATGAGTCACACTGTGGGAGATAGATGGCCAAAATGCCTCAAATGAAAGAAATGCATTTAAATGGGGCCTAAACTTTCTTAGACACCAGAGAATCCAACTGTGAGGCACAAATCCATAGGAAACAAGGTTTCATTTATTCTGCTCACTGAACAGGGAGCTCCTTGTTTGTAGTAAAAGGAAGGATCACTTTCAGTGAAGAGTTTCACTTTTGGCCAATATTATTTATTTATACCACACTGCAGATGTGACTGGCATTTCACGTTTCCTTCAATGCTTGTCTTGAACTTGCCCTACAGGCCTAAATGTTGTCCTCAAAATCACTTGCTCCAGGAATGGTACACTGTTAGCTTGATACAGGAAGGAAGTATTTCCATTGAAATCAGTCAGAATATGTGCCTCTCCCTGCCATGGTATAACGAGAATTCATGATGGGGTTGGATGGGAGGAGATCTCTGAGCTTTGCACAGGGGCCTCTGGAACACATCAGTCAGAATGGTAACTATTTTCAACTCACAAGCAACTTGTCTTAAAAGATATTTGCATTTCTTGTTGCATAAAGCCCACTTTAAATCCATGAGTGCAGACTGTTAAGCATATTACCACCTATTTTACAGAAGGAAAGAGCCCTTCCAGAAGAAAGTAACACATCCACTCCTACATTTATGGAATCTAAACATCAAAGGAAGTGTGGCAGCCTAACATACTGACCTTAATGCTGCCTTTCCATACAGGATTCAGTTCTGCCAGATGGTCAGTGCTCCTGATTCACTCTGGAAGCTGAAGGCACTTCTCATCTTGACTGATGCTCAGCACCTGTGTCAGCACAGGCTTCCAGTAGTTTTTGTCGAAGTTAAACAGACTTATTGACCAGGCATTATGTATTTTCAAGAAAAATGTCTTGGTCATTTTGCAGAAGATTTCAAACTAGAACAGCTGATGTAACAGTACTTCTGTGTTTTAATAAAAATGAAGGGTATTATAAATACTACAGCATGTTAATGAGTGCTTTTGTGGTAATTATTTCAATTGTTCCATCTTTAAAGAGGTATTTCCATCTCTACTTTGATAAAGGAAGTGAATTTTCCAGGTCTCTCAGACATTCATCTTCATGTTGTTCTGATATTTGAAAATACTTCAGGGAACTTTTGTATGGAAAAGAGGCTATACGGTACTACTATTCCAGCCATAACGTTTAAGTACTGGCAGCCCTTGCATGGAGTCAAATATTTGAATATATTCTAAATATACTGCTAATAGGGTCCTATTAAGGCATGTGAGAAGCATAGTGTAGGTATATCAGAATATTCCTAATGTTTCTTAAACTTACCAAGAGGAGATGCTTTCAGTGTTTACTCGTTAGCTTAGCTAGTATAAAAGGCAAACTCCAGGACATACTGAGACTTACCACATATAATACTATGCCCAAGCTAGGTAAAAAAATGTATTCTTTGACCATCTACCAGCCAAAAAGAGTTACAGAATCCTAGTAAAGATGCAGTTCTCCAGTTGAAACAAACGGAAAAGAAAACTGTGTGGGAGTTTAGGGGTTACCTTGATTTACCAGAATTTAGTTAATTTACATCTGCAGTCTTCACTACATGTTAATGACTATAATCTTCACCAATGTAAGATAAAAATCTAGTTTTTATGCCTAATGGAGGCAAGGACTCAGAACACCTTAAAAAGGTTGCTTAAATAGCACAACTGTATTGCTGTATACATAAGGCTAAAATTTTCAGATGTGTTTTCAGCTTCGCATCTTAAAGTAACTTTTGCTTCTCATTCAGGTATTCAAAAAATTTTTAGTAAATTAGACACCTTTACCAATGGACTAATTAATACTAATCTGTTAGTTTTAGGAAACTACTCAGTTTCACTAAGGAGCGGTTATGTCATCTGTGATGTGAAGATGGAATATATGTATACAAATATATATCTTAATGACTATAAACAACTGTAAGAAAAAAGTCCAGAGATAAGAAAAAGTAACATACTCCTGTTCAGGAATTTCCTGTTCTGAGGCAAGAACTACAGAAAGCTCTGAGTTGCACTAGCATTTCTCAGCTCTCTTTTTTTCCAAAAGGAAAAGGCAAGGCTGGTATTACTTCTTTTGTGCATACGAGTAACATTGTAACAAAGTCTTTTCAATTAAAGTTCTTCTGGTAGACTCTTTTAACCTCAGACTTCATCTGCCTGTCTAGACTCCTTCTAGGACAAGTTACTACTGGTAGATACTTTCTCCATAAAGCACTTCTTCCCAGCTGTATGGACTTGCTGGTGTTTCTCAGCTTTCTTTAGTGCCTATAGAGAAACTCTAAACAACAAACTTTTACTAAAGCTTTCAAAGATTCAAGTCAGATGAAATAAAACCCCAGAACCTGAGGAACAGAGGTGGGGAAGGTCCACTGACATAAATAGCTTATAGAGGTATTCTCTGGGAACTGCAAGGAGTGTTTTTCAGTAAAAGGAGATTCAGTTTCTTCTTTTCACCCACTGAACCTGTAAATAATGTTTGGGACATATTTTAAAGAATTAATCTTTAATATTTTTAAAAGGTTTATTTTTGTGTTTATCCAAGAATATTTCCTCAGTAATAGCAGATCTTCTTGTTCTGATTTTGACCTTTAAAATGTTTTACTTAGCTTTTATATAAATTTAAAGACAATGAATTCTGTTACCAAAAAAAAAAATCTTTTGAAATGCAAAATTGAAATATTTCTGGTCACTTGTGACCACCTTAAAATGCTTAATCCCTTTTTATCATTTTTTTAACAAAATATTGTAAAGAATCAACATTTGTAAACATTTTTCCTTGAACCAAATAACATTTTTTATTTCATTATAACTTGAAAGACATACAAGTCAATTAGGCAATGGGAGTAAAGGGAAAAAGTGCAGGTTTTACAGTTGCACTTCCTTGGTTGTTACTACAAAACAATGCAAAGAATATTACATCAGAATTGAAAGACATCCTATTCTTTTAAAGAGCAGGTATTAAAGGAAACTCATCCCTGTCCTTACAGGACACTGTCATGTGCTGCCAATTGTAAGAAAAAAATAAATAAAGGATGAAGGAAAGCAGAAGGAAAAAACCTCTTCAAATCAAACTGGAAATGAGTGACACCAGAAAACACCCTCAGAAACATGTATTTGGTGACATCTGAAAGTTCTGGAAGGCTCAGTGAGTTATAAACAGATGATGCTTCAGTGCAAGCACTGCCTCAGACTCTAGTTCAGGAAATCCAACAACAAAATGAGGGACTGGGGCCAGAGAGCTGGAAGGATCCAAACAAAGTGGAACAATAACTTGTCCAAGCACAGATCAGCACTAAAAATTAAGAAAGTTAAAGTTTTACATAATTAAAGGTGTGTCTGCTCCAGAAAAGTACATGAGCCCAGGGGGATAAAGACTGGTCTAGACCAAAAAGGGTTACTTGGTGATAAATAACTCTTAGAAATGGTAATTATGTTATGCCCTAATGTTATTTACTGCCTAATATTGTTCACTTTGACTCCTTTAATTAATCTACCTGACATTCTCACTAACTCTTTCCTTTTATCCTTTGCTAAGATTAAAGGTGCTTTTTATCCTACTGCTTTTATGTTCATTCTTGGATGAATCCAGTGCTAAATTAGAAGCCCATGTGCATTTTGAGCACCCATGGCACTCACTTTCGGGGTTCCCAGCTAGCTTATTGCCCCTTCTAAAATTATTAAAAGTGCTTAACATTCTGACATTGCTGATAACTTTGAAACCAGTTTACCCAAGACAGAAGAGAAGTTCCTAAAGTATAAATTTCCCAGTTGATAAAATTGTTCAGAGTGATGGCTTATTCTTAGGCTCACAGAAGTCCTCTATACTTTTTTCAAATAAAGATTCCTCACTAGACCCTAAGTCACTCTGAGAAGCTATCTAGCTAAATTACGCAGTAATTTTCTTTTGCTAGTTTGCCTAAAAAAAAAATCACGAACACCCCACATTATTATTTCCCAGGACTGTTTTTTCTCTCTCAGGATATCTTTGAACTGCTTTTAATTTCTCTGGCTGGTCAAGGTCTCTACTGAAAATGCTCCAGTTCCCTGAAGCAGATCCTCCTGATGACTTAGGCAAGAAATAAATATCATTATTTCACCTAGTGGTAAATTGCCTATCATCAGCTCTATGCTGCAAAGCATCATCTCATGGCCCTGTATAATTATGGTGACTGGTTCAGCAGCAACATTTTATCCTGTAACACATACTACAGGGTAGATTAAACAAATTACTTGTTTACAAACAGTTTAATGAGGAGTAGCTATGACACACACAACTGTTTCCTTTTCCCTGCATATACAAAGGAACTCACTTCCTATTTTCTTCATATGGATGGCACCAGTAGATTCCTCTGTGGAGGTCTTTCCACGCATGACCTTGCAGGAACAGAAACCCACGTCCCACTGGTTTGCTGCTGCCAGTGACTCCTTGGGGAGGGTGGGACAATGGCCAGAGCTGCTCACCTTACCCAAGAGTGTCTCACCTGGCTTCAGCCTCTTCTTTGCACATTAGGTACAAATTCTCTGTGTGCTGCAACACGAGCTTCCAGGACTGTGTACAAAGGAGCAATTTCCTGCAGCACCACTCCAAGCTCAGTGCCAAGCCTTGAATATGAACATCCAGGCTCATGACTCTGTTTTCCTCTCTCACAATCCCTCTTTCTGCAGCCCTGGAAAACGTGTTTGATTTCGCCATCATCCACAAAACACCCTTCCTTTTCTCACATCATTTAATTGCAATTTCTCTCCTCTTCATGTGTAATGGTATTTTATGCCTGTGTGGTATTTTAAACAACTTCTTGGTTGTTTCTTCACAAAATGTGATGGTAAGCCAGACTGTTGCTCATTCTTTTACCCGGCTTCCCTACCAAAGTAGTCTTGAGCTTTGATTTCTATGTTTTTGGCTGGGATACCTTTTTGTTCTGAGTTAATGTAGCACTGGGAGCAAAGGGAGATCTTGCCCAGGGGTAGAATGGTTAGGCATATATTCTCTGGAAGTACTACTAACAGTAATAATAATAATAGCTAAATTTCTTCAAGAATACCACACATGGGGAGTGAGACTATGGTCAAAGGATAAGTGTTATTAAATTTCTGATGAAATAGTGAGATGTTGCGGTGGAAAAAATCATTTAAAGGCAAGTGTTTGTTCAATTTCTGTTTTATCAAATATAATGAAAATTAATATTCATTTAAATTTATGTTTCGGGATTACTTTTCCCATCCCTGTGAGAGTTTTCTACAGTAAGTCTTCAACTCAGCTGAATTCTGTAACTTACCTAAATGATAGTATTACTGTTATATGCTATCAAATTGTTGAACTAAATCATGCAGACATCCAGAATTTTGATGTAAAACTGCAGCTTTTTGAAAATGTGCAGTGAATGTCACCTTTAGAGATATTCTGTGATCATCATCCCATTGGGGACATAGGTATCTTCTACTTTCCATATTACACATATTTAAAATACATAAAGCAAAATGAAATTCAGAAAAGATAGATAGCAAGCTACTTGCAAGACATTAGAACTCTACATTATTACTGCCATAATAATACTCAATACCCAAGGCTATGAGTAGTGATAATCATACAGAGCCTAGCATAGGTTTTCACTTAACTGATAATCTCTGTTCTGATGCCTACTGATGTTAAATACCAGTAAAATTTGGGCCCTTGTTGGGAGATACTAATCAAACATATGCTCTGCCATTCAGATCTGTCTCTACTATTATCACGCAATGATGATTCTCCACAAGGAGCAGAGAGCAGTACACAGCTTGATTCATTTTCCATTGTCAGGTAATACACAAACTGTGCTGACTGTAGTATGAAATTTCTGTGTATGAAAAGGGAAAGTAAGTACACTAGTGTTAAAAAAGAGAAAGAACAAACAGGAAAAACATGCCTGCCAGGGTGAGAATTGTGGACTTACAACCATGAGCTTAGGAAATACTGAGAGAGCTGTTGTTATATTTTATTGCTTTATTTATGCTAACTGTCACTATGTAAGATGACTTGTGACAAGGTAAAGGTGATGAATAGAAGAGGCAGTTGCATAGCAGAGCTGTATTCTGCTGATGATTACTTATGCTTCCATAAAACAATAGAATAAAACCTGAAAAATTTGCACCCAATTCAGAAATCAAAATGGCAGTGTTAATATCAAAGATACTTTAAGCTGCTCTCTCTTGCTTCCAGTTCATTTTCCCCTTCCTATCATTCTCTTATGCTACAGGTACTTGGGTCTCCAGGCTGCAGGTGGGAATGGCTACAGACACAGAAGCTGCATGATTAGTGTGCAGTGAATCAGTTTCATTGAATGCTTCTAGTTGTCATCAGTTTGCTAAAGAGCTGTCTTTCTTACAAGAGGAAAAATGTGACAAGTACCTCTGTGCAAAAATGTGAAACAAAGAAAAGTGCATTTGTTTTGCAGGATAACACAGATCTCATTATGAGCTCTCAGAAATAGTAGCCCAAGCAGAAACTTTGTGGCAGTTATGAAATGATATGGTAAGATGTTAATAACCTTTTATTTTGCTTTTTAGGTATTGCACTACATTCAGTGCCATTAACAAATTAATGTTATACAAGTCAGTGTTCTGGTAGACTTAACTAAGATGTTTCTCATTTTCTGTTTTGTTCCCTTGGAAGGAATAAATAGCTTATTTTTAGCTTTTCAACCCAGTGTTATTCTACATCACTTGGAGGCTTTGTCCATTTTTGCAGTACCAGTCCCTACCTTTACTAAACACAGCATTTCAGATGTTAACATAGCCAGAAATTGCAAACAGCTATAGTCTTGAAAAGCTGAATTAAAAATTGGCCACGTTCGTGGCTACAGCTCCTCCTGGGGCCATAGATGCTTGTCTTAGTTTTGGCACTTTGTATGGGAGAACACACGAAAGATGCAAACCAAGACAGAAAGCTGGAGTTGCAACAAGCTCCGGCAAAAAGGATGAGGGGACATAACAAGCCTCAGCAAACCCCCAGCCTTAATGGGCACCAGTTCAGCAAGTCTGGACAGAGACTTGGTGATAGGGCAGCTTGTCTGTGTAGACCCGTAGGGTCCAGTGCTAGCCATGGAAAGCATCTGCATTTGGCATCTGTGTTTCAGATATGGCTGGTGGAGGAGAACAGGCTCTTACAGTATGTGATTCACTGGTTTTGATGACCCAAGTAGCAAGTAGGCACTCATACAGTATCGTTCATACCATTTGTTTTTCTCCTTTTTTAATTTTTTTTTCTCCTTTAATACATACCATCATTTATAATTAAATAATTTATATGTCCATATGCAGAACTTTCTAATTTTTCTGGTTGCACCATTTTGAGGCAGACCATGTGTTCTTGACACAACTGATCAGAGGTGTTTCATTTTCTGAAGTTAACAGCTGGGTAATGTTAGAGTCAGTATTACATCTATTTGCAATAAGCATTGAGGTGCCAAACACCTGATCCAGGCAGCTGGACTTAGTCTTAAGTTCCCCACATGAACTAGGGAAGGAAACTGGAAGCATAACTTCCCTGAAGCACCCACATTCTGCAAGGTGCTCTCTGTGGAAGTTGTGTGCAAAGAAAGGGCAAATTCAGCATCAACTTTTTGTTGTCCAGTAGTGTTCTTCTACTAAAACACAAATTTTACATGGCTGAATAAGAAAGAAACAAATATGGAGTTTAAAAAAACATGAAAGGCAAAACATTTGTTAAAATAAGTATATTTAAGTAGTTATTTGAACTCATATTCACATATAAAATGTCCTTTCTTTGCAAATGAAAATACTTATCATCTGTCCCTCTGTAAGAA